>NC_059278.1:4712143-4769643 GCF_017591435.1 Portunus trituberculatus | reverse complement strand
TTTCACAGTACCTACACTAAACTCACTCCATTTCCTCTTTCTACTCAGCCTCCTTTACCTTAACTCTATCACTTTGTCTCCATCAAATTTTCTTCGCCACGCCTTCCCTTCCTCCCCTTTTATTCTCCTTTCCTCTTCTCCTCTAGCATCTTTACCCCTGTTTTGACACGGGCGTCGAAATCTTCACTCTCAAACTTCGAACCAAAAAAAGTGTCAACGAAGGGATATCGAGCCTTAGAACCAGAATTTTACATTAAAGTGAGAGACAACAGTTCGGGAAAGTGTGGCAGGAGACGTGGAGCGGGGCGGCAGACAGGCAGTGACAGGGGGTTTGGGAAAAGGGCTGGGAGGGTGAGTGGGTGGTATGAGAGGATGCTGTTAGGCTCAATTGGGAAAAGATTAATACAGAAAGAGAGTGAGCGAGACATAAGCTATCAGATCATAACAACCAGGCAACTAGATAAAAAAGTTTTCGTGAGGTTATAACAGTAAAGTTAAGAGAAACTATCACCTCATGGTTTCATCACTGAACCAGAGGGTCATAACACGACGGCATAACAGCGCACTACACCCCAAATATAGCAACGTGGCCGGCTCGATGCTATGTAACACCGCCCAACGATACGACATATCACACGCAGGAAGGAGAGGAAAAAAAAAAAGACGCAGGCACATTACAGTTCGACACGCTATGACACACACTACGACACACACACACACACACACACACACACACACACACACACACACACACACACACACACACACACACACACACACACACACACACACACACACACACACACACACACACACACACATGAGCGCGATGGACACTTACTAACAAGAACAAGGCCCCGAGCCCTCCCGCCTTCCTGCTTACAGTACTGGCCGAAAGATGAATATCCCGGAATCGGACCTAATGATTGATTTTCTTAAAGGTGAAGACGTAGTCAGTAATTTCCACTCAATACAGCACACAGTAAAGCTACTCTCCCAGGCTCTCTCACCTGCAAGCAACGCCCTGCCACCGCCTCCACTCACTAGTAATTATGGAAATCTGGGCGACACAACATATTTTACAGGCGGCGCTGCTTTCTTAGTGCGGCGTCATTTAGCATGAAGGGTTATTGCAATCTCTGATAGGCGTCAATCTTTCTAGTGTTGGGGCTTACCTGAGAAACTCCACCATTAAGCTCGCATGCATGTTGCTTAGGTCAGAGACTGCGCTTGCAGAGGCAAAATAATCTGCAGACGTTGTGATTCTAACTTCTTCACCCTCCTTTCTTTCCTCTCCATGCTCCATCAAGATCTTCCCCCATGCTAAGTCTTTTTCTTCTCCTCCCAACCCTTATCAAGCCTGTAGGAGAAACTGAAGTTAGGGAGGGTGGGCCTTGCCATGTCTGCTTGCCTCGTGCTTGCAATGGAAAATCCATAATGAGTCCCGCATGCATGGGAGGCGGAGGGTGCCGGGCGGGAGGGCGAATGAGACTCGTAGGATATGCTTATATATATATATATATATATATATATATATATATATATATATATATATATATATATATATATATATATATATATATATATATATATATATATATATATAAGGCTCTGTTTGGGTGTGAGGATATCCATTAAATTGTACGTCCCATTGCATAATATGCCAGTTTGTTGAATATGCAACACGAGTCTTCTGCCACCATTTCTTCCCCACTGCCCTATATGACCTCTCCTTTGCCTCCCGAGTTTTCGTGTCTAAGAAAGCTTCCTCTGTGCTTCCTTATGTGCTTGCTTCTTGCCTTTCCTTCCTTCACTCTCTTACTTCTGCTTGGCTTGCTTCCCTTTCCCTTGGCTTGTCATTTTTTATGCTGTTGCCTTGCTTCCTTCCGGATTTTGCTATTGTTTTGCCGTGTCACTCAGGGCCGCTGAATTTGTCCTCTATTACGCCACTCCAACCTTTGAAGACCTCATACGATCCTCTGAATATCGGAAGAGTTTACAACCACCATTACAACCAGACAAAATTCAAATGCAGATGGAGAGAAAAAATTCCCGCAACCTCCTTCAGACACTTAACGTCACGTCGCCAGGTCTAGTTGGCGAGACTGCTCCTCCTTCTCCTCCTCCTCCTCTTACCCTCATTCTCTATCCCCCTCTTCTTTGCTGTTCCTCTTCCAATCGTTCTCTTTGCCTGTCTCATTCTCCCTCATTCTACTGTCTTCTCCACTCACCCCCTTCAAGTTTCAGCCCTCTCGACCTCCTCCTCTTGCCCACTCACCTCCCTCCTCTAACCACCCACTGCATTTTCATTTGCTCTCTCTCTCTCTCTCTCTCTCTCTCTCTCTCTCTCTCTCTCTCTCTCTCTCTCTCTTCTACAGTCTATTTTCCTCTCGCTTTCCTCTCCCCCTTACTCCCTGCACTCTTTCCCTCCCTTCCCCTTACCCTGCAACTCTGTCCACCTAAGATAGGGCCGTTGCCTCCTCCCCTCCCAGCCTAGACAACATATCGCCAAACACCAGGTGGGCGGGGCCGGTGTGACGTCAGAACACTCTCGGCCAATCAGCGGGATAGCAAGTCAAAGAAGTGTCGTCCGTGGATATATTAAACCCCGCGGTCCTGAAATCGAGGCGAGGAGGACCGAGTAGATGGATATCCGGTAGTAACCTGCAGGACACGAAGGAGGCAACACCGAAAAAGTGTTAATTACCATGCAAAATTATTGAGAGAGAGAGAGAGAGAGAGAGAGAGAGAGAGAGAGAGAGAGAGAGAGAGAGAGAGAGAGTACATATGGAATGATTCCAAGAAAATTATAAGAACATTTTATTTCTTACCTTCTACTACTATTGCTATTACTACCACTAATACTAATACTAATATTACTTCTACTACTACTACTATTACTACAACTTCTACTAAAATAGAGAATAACAAGCAACGAGAAATTAAGATTACTCATTTCTAGTAACGTGACGCCTCCATCTCATCAGCTTCATGGGACAAGCATGGTAAAAGAAGAAATACAAATTGTAAGATACAGTTCATGAGGATCTTCAGCCTGACTGCAAAAAAAGGTTACCATAGGCTGAACTTACAAGAACGACTACAACTTCTGCTTCCCCACTACCCAATTCTCCTCCTGTCTTCCTCTTCCTCCTCCTCCTCCTCATACCTCGACCTTCAATACTACATACCCCTTACCCTTCCCTCCCTGGTCCTCTTCCCCATCTCTGCACCACTCTCTTCACATGCGATCTCTTCCTCCTTCCCCTCTCTTCCCTGTTCCTTCTCACGTATTCCCTTCTTTCTTCATTTCCTTCACTACCCCATTGTTTTCTTTTTCTCACCGGTCTCCTATTCACCTCATAACACTAACACAATTCCGTTCTTTACCATAGTCATTATTAAAATCACAACAACAAAAACTACTACTTCTGCTACTACTACTACTACTACTACTACTTTCTAAAACTAAAGCTTTAACCTTGATACGTGCCTTTCCCAATACCCCCGCCCCCATCTCTCTCTCTCTCTCTCTCTCTCTCTCTCTCTCTCTCTCTCTCTCTCTCTCTCTCTCCACCATAAACATAAAGTTGCGATCAGTGAGAGTCGAATCAGGTCAATAGTCGAGGAAACTGGCTCTATTTCGGAGGGAAAGATAGGAAATGGTGGAAACACAGCTGGGGTGGAAGAGGAGGAAGAGGAAAAGGAGCAGGAAGGAGGAGGAAATGAAGGGGTGGATGAGTACATGCAAGAAGGGTGGAATGAGCAGTTTGTGCGGTGATTGAGTGAGTGAAGGCAGGAGGGAAGGAGGGATAATTTCAGGGAGTGAATTAAAGTAAAGGAAAGTGAGAGATTCCAAACGTCTAAGAAAGAAGGAAACGAAAATATAGAGAGGGAAGAGAAACCCAAAGACAAAATGGATTGAAAGGAAAGAGAGTAGTTTGGAAAGAAAAGAAACGTGCAAATTCTCTCTCTCTCTCTCTCTCTCTCTCTCTCTCTCTCTCTCCTTATGGTAATAAAAAAAGAGTGATAAGCTGCACGCTGATTGGTTCTCGGTCATCCAATCAGCGGAGGACATTGGTACACTGAATTGCACTAAGTGAATTATCATTGGTGTTGTCGGACATTAGTGTGATTTAGGCAGGTGATGCTCGCTGTTCCACTACCGATAAAACTGCGTCCTGATAACATTTTTCTCCAGTCGAATGAGTAAAATGTATAATCAAGAGTGGAATGTTTAAAAAAAGTATTTTCATTCATAAATTGCAGTGGACGAGATTTATTTTATTTTCCCTTTTCACTTTATATTGTATCATAGTAGAATAAAGCACCTACCGGGTGCCCTTCAATTATCATATCACTACAGAATCAGAGGCATGTATTCAAATAAAAAAAAGTGCATTAAGTTATAGAAACCATTGCGTCAGAAATCCTTGTTTAATTAACACACACACACACACACACACACACACACACACACACACACACACACATTCTACACCAGCTCTAATCACGGACTTGAAAATCCTGGTTCCCCATTATCCGAAGTTTTCTTGGCGGCGCGGCAGGGGAGGCGAGGCGAGTAGCGTGGCAGGCTTGTGCCAGTAACAGTGTGATCGCCTCGCTCCCTGACCTACTCTAGGGAGCTGTGCAACACTGGTGCTACACAGGAATAGAGGTCACGCACGATGTTATACTCTCTCTCTCTCTCTCTCTCTCTCTCTCTCTCTCTCTCTCTCTCTCCAGTTTTATAATGTATGTATAATATTTTCAAATTTTGCTTTTTTCTCTTTCATCAACATTGTTGTTAATATCAATCTTTTCCTTTCCTAGAATCACGCATATATGTATATATATATATATATATATATATATATATATATATATATATATATATATATATATATATATATATATATATATATATATATATATATATATATATATATATATATATATATATATATATATATATGCTTACATACACACAGATGGACAAGTGAACAGAAAGGCACCAGACGGAAAGATATCCAGACAGTTAGACAGCCAGAGAAATATAAGTGTCTTAAGAATGGAATAATGAGAAAAAAGAAATTGGAAGGGAAGAAAAGAATTAACAGTCAATTAATCTCATGGAATCCTTTCCAGATTCGGATATAATCCCAATACTTGGACCGTGGCTGTCTGGCACGCTCTCTGGCACGCTCTCTCTCTCTCTCTCTCTCGTTCGCTCAAATAAACGCACAAAGAGAGAGAGAGAGAGAGAGAGAGAGAGAGAGAGAGAGAGAGAGAGAGAGAGAGAGAGAGAGAGAGAGAGAGAGAGAGAGAGAGAGAGAGAGAGAGAGACGGGGGGGAGTAGTACGTACTTGTACCATTTTAAATACCTCAGTTCATTTCTTATTTTTTGGGTTTGCGGGTAAGTTTACTCTTACAAAGGGGAGTGACGGTGTTGAGGAAACTGTGGCAGTAATGATAATGGTGGCAATGGGGCGTGTCCGAAACCACTCCCCTCGCTACCAGACACTGGTAAGTGGATCACATCATCCCCACCCAAAGGGAAAGGTTCCCTGCTCCACCTCCACACAACAAAATATAAATGAAATAAAAACGGGATCTAAAATCAAACAATAGAGATATGAGCAACAGTAGCGGAAAAATTCTGTAGAAAAGAGAGATGAAGAATAAAAGAGAAGTCATCAAAATCTCACGACAAAATGTATGAACAAAAGCAGGACAAGAAGCCACACTAAAAAGACGAAGAACAAGGAGAGCAAGGAGAAAAACAAGAGTTCAAAGTAAAATCATAAAACAGAGCTGCATCAGGGTAAACACATGAAAGAAAGCACACATCCATATTCGTAAAAGCAATACTGAAATAAACATTCGTAGGTACAAAGTTGAGAGGAATGACAAGTTGCTGTCATAAAGACTGGGAACGCAAACTAAAAGCCTGAAGTAAAGATTAGTGGAAAAGGTGCGGTGGAAAAATACGCAGCTGTTAGCAAAGTTTCTGGAAATGTAATATACACAAGAACAACGACGACAAAAATACCATTGTTGCTATAGAAAAAATAGATAGGAATAAATTGAAATACTGAAGCAAAGGTAACAGTTTAAAAATTACACTAGATTTTCATAAAAAAAAGAAAATAAATGAAAACAACAAATTCCAGGAAGATTATATGATCAGAACGAGTAGGTTACCAATTTACTGCTACTATTACTACTACTACTACTACTACTACTACTACTACTACCACTACTTGTATTACTTCTACTATTAGTATTTCTTTATGTAAGAGGGAAAACTGGCCAAGGGTAACAAGAAATATAAAAAAAAGGCCCGCTCTGTTGCAAGTTCCCTTGCAGGTCAAAGAGTCAGCCGAAAGAACGGGATAAATGTCTTGAAACCTCTCTTAAAAGAAGTCAAGTCGTAGGAAGATGGAAATACAGAAGCAGGTAAAGAGTTCCAGAATTTACCAAAGAAAGGTATGAATGACTGATATTAGTAGTTAACCCTTGCATTAGGGAGTTGGAAAGAATAATGGTGAGAAGAAGAAAAAAAGCCTTGTACAGCGAGGCTGTAGGAAGAAGAGAGGCATGCTGTTACCTTGATCAGAAGAGCAGTTAGCATATAAATAGCGGTAGAAGATAGCAAAAGATGCAGCATTCCTGGGATGAGAAAGACTCTGAAGACAGTCAGTCGGAGGAGGGAAGTTGATGAGACGAAAAGCTTTTGATTCCACCACAGTACATCAACATATAGCGAAATGGTAATTCAGAAGTCATGTTGCCAGGAGGTCTAAAAAAAGTGTGGTCATATCCCTAATGGTCAAGAAGAGTGGAGAGAGAAATCGATTCATCAACCTGACCTTTTGTAGTGACCTCCTGACCTCCACAAAATCCTGTACCGTGACCTGTGACCTTAAGTCCCTGTGGCAGTCAAATTATACATCAAGGAACATATAATTTTACTCAGAGGTATGTAGGAAGAGAGAGAGAGAGAGAGAGAGAGAGAGAGAGAGAGAGAGAGAGAGAGAGAGAGAGAGAGAGAGAGAGAGAGAGAGAGAGAGAGAGAGAGAGAGAGAGAGAGAGAGAGAGAGAGAGAGAGAGAGAGAGAGAGAGAGAGAGAGAGAGAGAACTGGAGAGGAAGAAGTAGAAAGGGATGGAAGTGGAGGGTAGGGAAGTGGGGAAGGAAACTGATACAAATGAACTAATGAGCTTAATGGTACACAGAATAAAATACAAATTCGGGCAGAGGGGAAGAAATACGAGGGATGTGAGTGAAATACGAGTGACAGCAAATCTGAATATACATGTAACAAGAATAACACAGGAGCTTATCAAAATTAAAGAACAGACAGCAGAAAACAGAACGTGAATGGAAAGAACTTGATAATAGAGAAGGCAAGGAGAGAGGAGTGGGGAGAGAGAAATGGATGAATGAAAGGTGAAGACGATTGGTAATAAGAAAAATGCAGGAGAAAGGAGGAAATGAAGAGAAGGAAAGAAGAAAATAATTAAGTGCACGTGAATTTTTAAGCATTTTCTGGCACTTTCAATACGTATATTATGTATGTACTTTTTAGTTCCTATCAAATATATCGTGCACACACACACACACACACACACACACACACACACACACACACACACACACACACACACACACACACACACACACACACACACACACACACACTAATTATGAGCATCGTTAAATCCACAGGTGTACACATCACTATTTGTCGAGACTATTTTGAAGGGATGTTTGCGGTATTGTGGTTGTGCTAGTGATGATAGTAGTGGTAGTGGTGGTGGTTGGTGTTCGTGGTGTTGGTGGTGGTGGTAGTGGTGGTGGTTGGTGGTGGTGGTGGTTGGTGGTTGGTGGTGGTAGTGGTGGTGGTGGTGGTGGTGGTGGTGAGGATCTTGTATTGATTATTGCGGCAGGGGATCTGCAGCAGCCCCACACCACACTGCAGGCACCTTCGTGCAACCCACACCATACCACACCACACCACACCACACTACTCTACACCATTCTGCATCTCAGCCACAGCACAATACGCCTCACCATGCTACAACACACCACAGCAAAACACAGCAAGCCACGCTACCCAACACCACACTCCACAACAACCAACATCACATCCTTTGAACCCTAAAACACGTACAATACATGTCACTACAGCCCTGAAACACACAATACATGTCACTACAGCCCTGAAACACACAATACATGTCACTACAGCCCTGGAACACACAATACATGTCACTACAGCCCTGAAACATACCATACATGTCACTACAGCCCTGGAACACACAATACATGTCACTACAGCCCTGAAACATACCATACATGTCACTACAGCCCTGAAACATACCATACATGTCACTACAGCCCTGAAACACACAATACATGTCACTACAGCCCTGGAACACACAATACATGTCACTACAGCCCTGGAACACACAATACATGTACCTAAAGCTGGCAATCACACCATCTGATAACACTGCGGAAGAGGTTAACACACTGACGGTCGTTACAGGGAATCACACAACACCACAATACATTCCTACACTCCTCATGGTCCTCAGTCAAACACCACCGCTCACAATAATTATCATCCCCACAAAGTATTGTTCATTATGCCACAACACCACACAACAGGTTATAACCGCAGACGAACTAGCACCATGTAATGTGGCGCAGAACACTATATAACACTATACAACGATAGAACTGACCTTTTCCCATACCAGGTAAATTCAAATATCCACAACACAATACTGTATTCCTCCACTACATTCCACTCCCCGCCACCACACCAGCGCATACCACAGCTCTCTAATCCTCTCCTCTCCCCGTCCTTTCCTCCCTTTGCTTTGCCACCACCTTCTCGTTCCACCACCACGTTATCCCAGTTCCACTTGAAATGGTCCACCTCAACTAGATACCAAGTTCACTATTGCTAAATGAAATAAAAATACAATTAAATGGGTTTTGTTCGAATGGCTATAATGAAAACTACAATGGTGAAAACTCTATTTGGCCTGCAATGAATAACTGTAAATGAAAATCCAGCAAGTGACACAAACAACAACGCACTCGATATTAATGAAATAAAGTAAGAGTAAACTGGATAAATATTATGACTACAAAAAGAAAAAAAAAAAAAAATAGGAGAGCAAACCTTATTCCACTCCACCGAGCCTCGAGGGATGAGAGTATCTTCGTCAGTGGGGCTCAGAGAAGCGTTGGCGAGAGCTCTTCTTCAAAATGGAGTTATCGGGAAGAGAGACGACGAGGGAGTCTGTCTTCCCTCCCCGGACCGAGACGATTCATTTTTGTGGCGAGGCTGAGGGATGTGCCCCGCTATTCTTCCCCGTCACTCTCCCATCACCGGGTTCCTGCGCTGAAGTGGTGTGGTACTGGTGAGATGTGAGGGTGCTAAGAGATGCGTGTGTGTGTGTGTGTGTTTCACTGTTTGATCTGCTGCAGTCTCTGACGAGACAGCCAGACGTTACCCTACGGAACGAGCTCAGAGCTCATTATTTCCGATCTTCGGATAGGCCTGAGACCAGGCACACACCACACACCGGGACAACAAGGTCACAACTCCTCGATTTACATCCCGTACCTACTCACTGCTAGGTGAACAGGGGCTACACGTGAAAGGAAACACACCCAAATATCTCCACCCGGCCGGGGAATCGAACCCCGGTCCTCTGGCTTGTGAAGCCAGCGCTCTAACCACTGAGCTACCGGGCGTGTGTGTGTGTGTGTGTGTGTGTGTTGCAATGAAAAAGCTGAAACCTTCCAAACACTTACATACACTAATACATGATACAAACAGACAGTCAGACAAACTCTTCCCCCTTCTCTCCACGACCCCATACACAATACTTTTTAAAACAAGTAGCAGATTCTAAAAAAAAAAAAAAACAACAACCCCAGAAAAGAACAACTGTGATGTGAACAAAACTTCAGCCATTATTCATACAGTAAATGAAGCTTTATAGTAAGAAGAAGAAAATGTACACATACTTTCTTCCTTCCTATAAGAGAAAGTTAAGGCTGTTTATGGTTACTCTGTGTCAGCCGAGGCGAGCTGCGGCTGTCGCTTTCCTCTGTCTCGGTCATGTTTTCATTGTTCTTGGCCAGTTTTCCTTGTTATCCTCTAATCTTTTCTATTTGAAGCTATTTTGCTGTTTCTTTTCTCTTTATTTCTCTTTAAGATATTTTCAGTATTATCTATTATCTATTGTTTCGCTTGCTTAGTTGTTTTTTCTTATTTGTCTATCATCTATTTCCATTTTTTTGTCATTTATTTTTTTAAAGTGAATTATTTTCCACTATATAACTATTTTTTGTCAACTGTTGTTATAGACCCTTATTTCTTTGCCTTTCTTTCCTTTACATGGAAAATTTTTTTCAGCATTATTGACCATTTCTCTTTTTGTCTTCCCGTCCTTTATCTGTGTATTCCTTCCTTCAACCATTTCCCTTTCTCATTACTCTTTCCTCTTTCCCACTCATCTTTCTCGTCCCTCGCTTCCCACTGTTGACAATACTGGCCTTTCCCAACCCTACGCTCCACACTACAAAATTCCAGTAAATAAATGAATTATTCTGTCACATTCTTTTTAGATTTTCCCTTTTCTTCCAGTGAGCAAGTGTGTTTCTGTTTCCAATTCCCAGAACGTTGCCAAGTCCAGTGGAACATAAGAGGGAAAGTTTTGTTGTTGGCAATGATTATGTTTTATTTACCTCCACATTCATTGCTCCGCTCCTGGGAACTATGCTTTTTTTGTGTGTGTGTGTGGTGCGGATTTTCCTTACAATTTTGTCTATGGTCGTTGGGATGCTTGAAAATTAGTTGTATTTCTATGATAACATTAATTTCTTGTCGCTATATGTTTGTTAGATTTCTCCCTGCCTCTCTCTCTCTCTCTCTCTCTCTCTCTCTCTCTCTCTTCTATCACACACACACACACACACACACACACACACACACACACACACACACACACACACACACACACACACACACACACACACACACACACACACGGTTCAAGTCGAGTACAGAAGTGGCTGTAGCTTCGGACCCACACCTGGAGCGCTTCTAAGGTTAGATGACAGCTCCGTGTGCTAAGTACAAGGTACAAACACACTCCATATTTCACCCTTGCCAGCTTGCACCTACACATTACACTCTAGTTGCCTTTCCTGGGTGCTGCTTACAATAACACAAACATCCATTATGTCTTTTGACGCAAACTGACATCCTTTTAACCACTAGAGCGTTAATGACAGTGCGACGCGTTTTCTTGCTCTTGAGCGTTCTTACAATAACACTGCTTGCAATATAAAGTTTGAATTACTTGATCAATCTTCACAATCTAAGCAACCACAAATTGAAGAGGCCCACCATATAAACAAGAGGCGATGTTAGCCAGAAACATGGGAAAAAAAACTCACTTTTGATGTCAGTGATGCGGTTCAAGATTACACTACAAAAGTGCAGCAAATAATTATGAAAGGTTAGTGAGAAACCAAAGTGAATAAATGGTTAAAACACTAATTGCTTATTCCTGACAGTGATTTCCTTAATGTCGCCTTTGTTCTTAGTTATGCAAAATATCAATTTGCGTAGAATTTCCTCTGTGTGCTGATGCGGTTTTCCTGGCATTACTGTAAACTCGAGGCTTGAACTGCACACGCGTCTTCTTAAGTTTGTCATTAATGAAACTGCATACACGTACACAAACAATTTGTCTATTGTTCCCTGGTATGTTTGCTTACATGTATTCTTTATAGGTTAATAGGTTAAGTTCGTAATGATTTTATAATCTTCGAGGAACTTAGAGAAAATGCAGGGATTTCAAGTTACTTTCCTCAAGCATAATACTTTCATAATCCCAACAAACTTATAAACTCAAAGAACCGCAGTTATTTCTTATTTCTTTCATCACGCTCTTAAAACTTTTCTGTTACATCCTTTAATTTTGTTTCTATTTCAGGTTAGTGTATCAAACGAAACTAGTATAATAGTTTGCAAATACTACTAAAAACTTTCATCAATAGTTTTTATCTTTTTATTTCTTAAACTATATCTTTTAAACATTCTTCATTCTACATACTTTACTTCTACATATTCAAAGTCGCAACATATGAAATAAAACAAATTTTAACTTTACCCTCAACAAAGCTCCCACAAAGTCCCTCTGACTGCAAATGTATAACAGAATTTCAGTAGAGTGAAGAAAAGACTTGAAGAAATGGAGCATACACCAAGTTAATTTTCTCATTATCATCCTGTCTCAAATACCTCGCTACTCACACGAACATATCCTCCTAATTACTGTCTCACATTGCAGTGCTGTTTCCATTTCTCGTTTAAGCAACATAATTGGGCGAAAAATCCTGGACACCTCGAAAATTATGTAGATTGATAAGAAAACAATGTTAAACAGTAGTGACACGTAATTCAATGGAAGAGAGAGAGAGAGAGAGAGAGAGAGAGAGAGAGAGAGAGAGAGAGAGAGAGAGAGAGAGAGAGAGAGAGAGAGAGAGAGAGAGAGAATTATACACTACTACCTCTAAGGACAACTAATCATATATCTATATAACTTTTAACAGACTGACTTTCGAAACGCTCAGTCATTCCTCATTCTAAAGGCTTCATCCTAACATCACCGCAATCAAACTTTTAAAACAATAGTCTCTCTCTCTCTCTCTCTCTCTCTCTCTCTCTCTCTCTCTCTCTCTCTCTCTCTCTCTCTCTCTCTCTCTCTCTCTCTCTCTCTCTCTCTCTCTCTCTCTCTCTCTCTCTCTCTCTCTCTTTATTTCGCTCAGCCACTCGGTCCTATTTCGGTCCTTCTTTCCTCTCCTCTCCTCCCTTCTTCCTCTTTCTCTTAGCTACTCGTCTCTCTATTTTATTCCCTTCTTTTGGGTGGAAAGGAGGAGGAAAGGAGAGGATAAAGTGGCGCCAATAAACTTGAAAACTCCAGAAAAGAAATATAATGACTTGGAAAATACTTAACCTTCAACTCGCCGCCTGCAGGTGAACTCAGCACAAGGACCAATGCAATGAAAAATACACCAAAAGAAAAAGGGAAAGAAGGGAGAAAAATTCAAACGACATAAGTTACGATGGGACTGGAATGAAACACACCGAAATGCAGTAAAAAGAAAGACTACGAGTGAATAAGTGTGTGTGTGTGTGTGTGTGTGTGTGTGTGTGTGTGTGTGTGTGTGTGTGTGTGTGTGTGTGTGTGTGTGTGTGTGTGTGTGTGTGTGCGTGTGTGTGTTTAACCATTATAAACTCGAACTTTTTCACATCAGAGTAGCATTAAAACAACTCAAAACAAATATCTCCTTTCAAGTAAAAGCGCACATTGCAAAGAAAACAAAAGAAGAAACGATCTCAACATAGCAACTCATGGCGGGAGATGCATGGTGTGGCGGGTGCAGGGGTGAGGCTGGTGGGTGTGGCCTCCAGGAAATGTTACGTAGACTGAGAGTGTGAGAGGCCGGGTGGGGTCCGGGAAGGCAAGGTGTAGGAGGAGAAAAGGTAGGAAAGAAATGAGGGGGCGGGTCCTTTTGTATCGTCTTTTAGGGTTAGAGAGAGAGAGAGAGAGAGAGAGAGAGAGAGAGAGAGAGAGAGAGAGAGAGAGAGAGAGAGAGAGAGAGAGAGAGAGAGAGAGAGAGAGAGAGAGAGAGAGAGAGAGAGAGAGAGAGAGTGTCTACTTGTACTATCCTTTTGATTCATTGGGAGTGCAGTTTTCTAAAAAATCGTAAGTATTTTATCAAAACATCGAATATCTACATAGACCAGGTAATGTTCAGAATTGGTTTATGATTTACAATTACTGCACTACGCACTTAAAGCTTCTGCACTTCGATTATTCAACTTTCTCATAATATCGGATCTAAATTGGTATTTTCTGCATGTGCAGTTGGAGCAGTTTCACTATCCGTAACAATATTTCTCGTTTGTGTATTTCCGGTAACTGTAAATAGCCGGCAGGTTTCAATGTCTATAAAGTGTTCGAATGATCCGGAACGATCCAACATTTATTCAGATCTTGAGGTATTTCTTACGAAAATCGTTTGCACGTATGATAATTCAGTGAAGGTTTTCCTACATAAAGTCAGTGGCAACGTTCACCCATTCTGTCTGTCTGCCTGTTATATATCAGTCAATACGTGATAATTCTCAATGACAGCTTCATTAGAATTAGCCAGAGAAACATATACAATTGAAAACACTCGATACTTCTCTCTTGTACAATATCAGTAGTATTTCAGGAAGATCAAGAGTAACTTTGATAGCTAGAACAACCACAGTGCCTGAGAATACCTTTCTTCAGGTCAGTCTTCTGGCGAGATAGGACGCAAGAGACCAGTAAATTACTCTGACCCTAAAGGGGAAGTCTCAAGTAAAGACCAGGGCATCACTTCGTAGCCCAAATTGATGCAGCAGATGAAAGACACCATATATTCATGCGTGTCGGAAGAGTTCCAAAGGTCAGGGAACACTAAGTGATGTCACAAGGGGAAGATCAAATTAATAGTGACTTCCTCTGATACGAAATTATATGTGGTGAAACTATGACAAGATTATTTCTTTATGGTGAAGCTAAATCCAAGAGCTCTACGCATTGGGTGAGGAAAGCATAGTCTATTTCGGGGATAAGACTAATCGGACATCTCAAACCGCATCAGGAAACAGGCTAAGAGAGCGATGGACGGTAATGAAGGGGAGGTGAAGGGCCCTCACTGAACTTGAGAAGAGGGAGGAAAAGAGTGATGAAGTGGTCGTGGAATTAATGGCTAATGGAGTGATGCGGGGTGGTGAAGGGAACTGATAGGGGTGATGAGGACAGAGAAAAATTAATTAAAGGGAACAATAGGAAAAGTAAGTAGTGACGAGATGAGTGGACCATAGGGTGATAAATTGATAAGAGATGAGTAATGAGATGAGTCATGAAGGAAGGGAGGAGGTGAGGAATGGTGATGAGGGTGTCTGGTCAGTGGTGAGGAGAAAGGGAGATGAGAAGAGGTGATCTGTGGTGATAGGAGGCAATGAATCGCGATGGTGATAAGGCGATAGGTTAAGATGTGATGCTGTGTGAGATGGTCAGCTGCCGCGAATACACACACACACACACACACACACACACACACACCGGCTACCGGCCCGGTAGCTCAGTGGTTAGAGCGCTGGCTTCACAAGCCAGAGGACTGGGGTTCGATTCCCCGGCCGGGTGGAGATATTTGGGAGTGTCTCCTTTCACGTGTAGCCCCTGTTCACCTAGCAGTGAGTAGGAACGGGATGTAAATCGAGGAGTTGTGACCTTGTTGTCCCGGTGTGTGGTGTGTGCCTGGTCTCAGGCGTATCCGAATATCGGAAATAATGAGCTCTGAGCTCGTTCCGTAGAGTAACGTCTGGCTGTCTCGTCAGAACTGCAGCAGATCAAACAGTGAATTACACACACACTCACAACACACTCATACACAGCGTAGTGTAGTGGTTAGCACGCTCGACTCACAATCGAGAGGGCCGGGTTCGAGTCCCGGGAAGCGGCGAGGCAAATGGGCAAGCCTCTTAATGTGTGGCCCCTGTTCACCTAGCAGTAAATAGGTACGGGATGTAACTCGAGGGGTTGTGGCCTCGCTTTCCCGGTGTGTGTTGTGTGTGATGTGGTCTCATCCTACCCGAAGATCGGTCTATGAGCTCTGAGCTCGCTCCGTAATGGGGAAGACTGGCTGGGTGACCAGCAGACGACCGAGGAGGTGAATTACACACACACACACACACACACACATACATACACACACAGATGCAACCAGAATTATCATATGAATTATTATCACTACGAGAGAGAGAGAGAGAGAGAGAGAGAGAGAGGGAGAGAGGGAGAGAGAGAGAGAGTAATCGCGAGTGGCAGTGACGGAGGAGGCGAACTTGAACAAAAGTAATGGAAAATTGAAGGAGCGAAGAAGTGAAATGTAAGAGTGATGGAGAAGAAGAAGGGCGTGTGAGGAGAGGAAGGAGAAGAGAAGGAGGGACGGGAGACAAATATGGCAGGAAGAGACAGGGGGATGTAGAAGAAAATGAATGGCAATGGCAGGGGATAAAGTTGATGGAAAGGAGCATGCAAGTGATAGAAAAATTTATTAAACGCTGGAGAAAGTGAAGGAGGAGATAAATTGTGCGGAAATGAATACAGAAAGGTGAAACATGTTACTGATAAAAAACATTCTATATATTGCGTCTTTATTTTCTACAGTGTGACCTGTTAAAAGTCACTATAGCTGATGACTTTCTGTAATGTCTTTTAAAAACAATAAAACAAAGGACAAGAAACAGGAAATTTCACAAATAGGGGAACAACACTCAGTATAAGAAACAAAGAAGCATGAACGTACATAATACTAACACGCGTACGTAATATGACTTATACTGTAACTATATAACTGATAGAAGCACGAAACATTTTCCTTATAGTTTTCTGATCCATATATTTAAAGAGCTGGTGCGATCATGTAATTTGTTTTTAACGCTCAGTAGAAATACTCGTAGGGAACCATACGGGATCTGACAAGGCCGCGTCCGTCCCGCCAGGAACTCTGCTGCATTTTGTGAGGCGCCGACTAACTGCGTCATGCAAATTAACGCTCGGGTTCCTTCCGAAGTTTTCGAATTAAAATGAGCGGAAGTTTGATTATTTTCTTGTGTGTTATTATCCACTAAGCGCACGCAAAACACAAACGCACAAACGCACGCGCCCCCCACACACACACACATCCCTCTCTCTCTCTCTCTCTCTCTCTCTCTCTCTCTCTCTCTCTCTCTCTCTCTCTCTCTCTCATATATGTATTACTCTTTCTATTTCATTGCCTTACTATATTTATACATTTCCCCGTACATAATACTCTTCGCAGTTTTAGTTATTGAACTAAATATAAAACACAGCTTATATTCTATTCAAAACAAACAACATCTACACCTGTTGAGTTTATTGTACCCTTGGCGCTATTGTTAGGCTTTTTCTTTCCCCCTCTCCCTCCAGTTTTCCTTGACTTTTTTTTTCGTTTTTCGCGAGTTAATTTCAACCAGCAGCCAGTCAAAGCTTTTAACCGGATTGGCTGTGCTGAATACCCCATAAGAAAGCGGTCTCAGTGCTTGACTTTATGTGTGCTGAGTGACTGCCTGCCTGCCTTCATGAGTGTGCGCTTGCGTGATGATGCGTGGATGTTCAGACGCTTGCAACTAGCTGTCCGTGATGTGGTAATCACTCTCTCTCTCTCTCTCTCTTTTTCTTTTAGCTGAATTTTTTTTTTTTTTTTTTTTTTTTTACATTACAAGGGCACTGGCCAAGGGCAAACAAAGTGTTGGAAAAAAAAAATCCCGCTGGTTGCCAGGCCCTGTTAAGAGGAAAGTAGAAAGAGAAAAAACAAAAAAATCTAAAAGGAGGGTCCAGTTAACGTAAGAGGTGTCTTGACACTCCTCTTTTGAAAGAGTTTAAGTCATAGGCAGGTGGAAATACAGACACAGGTAGAGAGTTCCAGAGTTTACCAGTGTAGGGAATGAAGGAGTGAAGATACTGGTTAACTCTTGCATTAGGAAGATGGACAGAATAGGGATGAGAAGAAGTAGAGAGTCTTGTGCAGCGAGGCCGCAGGAGGGGGAAGGCATGCAGTTAGCAAGTTCAGAAGAGCAGACAGCATGAAAACAGCGGTAGAAGACAGATAAAGATGCAACATTGCGGCGGTGACTTAAAGAATCAAGACAGTCAGTTAGAGGAGAAGAGTTGATAAGACGAAAAGCTTTAGATTCCACCTTGTTTAGTAAAGCTGTGTGTGGATCCCCCAGACATGAGAGCCATACTCCATACACGGGCGGATAAGGCCCTTGTACAGAGCAAGCAGCTGGGAGGGAGAGAAAATGGACGAAGACGCCATAGGACACCTAACTTCTTGGAAGCTGATTTAGCAAGAGTAGAGATGTGAAATTTCCAGTTTAGATTTTTAGTGAAGGATAGACCGAGTGTGTTTAATGTAGAGGAGAGGGAAGTTGAGTGTTATTGAAGAAGAGAGGATAGTTGTCTGGAAGGTTATGTCGAGTAGATAGTTGTAGAAATTGAGTTTTTGAGGCATTGAACAAAACCAGGTTTTCTCTGCCCCAATCAGAAACAAGTGAAAGATCAGAAGTTAGGCGTCCTATAGCATCTCGCCTTGAGTCATTTAATTGTTGTTGGGTTGGGCGTCTGTTGAACGCTGTTGAATAATGCAGGGTGGTATCATCAGCATAGGAGTGGATAGGGCATTGAGTCAGATTTAGGAGATCATTGATGAATAATAGAAAGAGAGTGGGTGATAGGACAGAACCCTGTGGAACACCACTGTTGATAGTTTTAGGGAAGAACAGTGACCGTCTACTACAGCAGCAATAGAACGATCGGAAAGGAAACTGGAGATGAAGGTACAGAGAGAAGGATAGAATCCGTAGGAGGGTAGTTTAGAAATTAAAGATTTGTGCCAGACTCTATCGAAGGCTTTCGATATGTCAAGGCCGACAGCAAAGGTTTCACCGAAGTCCCTAAAAGAGGATGACCAAGATTCAGTTAGGAAAGTAAGAAGATCACCAGTAGATCTGCCTTTACGGAAACCATACTGGCAATCAGAGAGAAGGTTGTGAGCTGATAGATGCCTCATTATCTTCCTATTAAGGATAGACTCAAAGGCTTTAGAAAGGCAGGAAATCAAAGCTATAGGGCGGTAGTTAGAAGGATTGGAGTGGTCACCTTTTTTAGGGACAGGTTGAATGTGAGCAAACTTCCAGCAAGAAGGATAAATAGAAGTAGAGAGACACAGATGAAAGAGTTTGACCAGGCAGTGAGCGAGTTCGGAAGCACAGTTTTTGAGAACAACAGGAGGGACTCCATCCGGACCGTAAGCCTTCCGAGAATCAAGGCCAGAGAGGGCCAGGAAAACGTCTTTATAAAGAATTTTAATTTTAGGGATGAAGTAGTCAGAGGGTGGAGGAGTAGGAGGAATATGCCCAGAATCATCCAAAGTTGAGTTGGTAGCAAAGGTTTGAGCGAAGAGTTCAGCTTTAGAAAAGAAGAGACAGCTGTAGAGCCATCTGGATGAAGTAAAGGAGGGAAAGACGAAGAAGTAAAGTTGTTAGAGATATTATTGGCTAGATGCCAGAAATCTCGAGAGGAGTTAGAATTGGAAAGACTTTGACATTTTCTATTGATGAAAGAGTTTTTAGTAAGTTGGAGAATAGATTTGGCATGATTACGGGCAGAAATATATAGGGCATGAGTTTCAGCAGTTGGATGGCTACGGAACCGTTTGTGAGCCGCCTCTATCATTGACAGCACGAGAACAAGCAGAGTTAAACCAAGGCTTTTTAGCTTTAGGGTTAGAGAAAGTATGAGGAATGTATAGCTCCATGCCAGAGATAATCACCTCTGTTATGCGCTCGGCACAAAGAGAAGGATCTCTGACATGAAAACAATAATCATCCCAAGGGAAATCAGAATAGTACTGCCTTAGTTCCTCCCACTTAGCAGAGTTAAAATGCCAGAAGCACCTCCGCTTAGGCGGGTCCTGAGGCTGCACTGGAGTGATAGAACTGGTAACGGAAATTAGATTGTGGTCGGAGGAGCCCAACGGAGAGGAAAGTTTAACAGAGTAAGCAGAAGGGTTGGAGGTTAGGAAAAGATCAAGAATGTTGGGCGTGTCTCCAAGGCGGTCAGGAATACGGGTAGGGAACTTCACTAGCTGCTCTAGGTCATGAAGGATAGCAAAGTTGAAGGTTTGTTCACCAGGTTGGTCAGTGAAAGAAGATGAAAGCCAAAGCTGGTGGTGAACATTGAAATCCCTAAAATGGAGATCTCAGCAAAAGGAAAGTGAGATAAGATGTGCTCCACCTTGGAAGTCAAATAGTCAAAGAATTTTACATAGTCAGAGGAATTAGGTGAGAGGTATACAGCACAGATGAATTTAGTTAGAGAGTGACATTGAAGTCTTAGCCAGATGGTAGAAAATTCTGAAGATTCAAGATTGTGGGCACGAGAGCAAGTGGTGTCGTTACGCACGTATGCGCAACATCCAGCTTTGGATTGAAAATGAGGATAGAGCAAGTAGGAGGGAACAGAAAAGGGCTGCTGTCAGTAGTCACAGACAACTGTGTTTCGGTTAGGAAGAGAAGATGAGGTTTAGTAGAGGAGAGGTGGTGTTCCACAGATTGAAAATTAGAACGAAGGCCACGAATGTTGCAGAAATTGATAGTGAAAGTATTAGATGAAGTGTCAAGACACCCAAGGTCGACAGCAGAGGGGCAGTCCGACCTGGGGACATTTATGGTCCCTCCCCAGAGGGGGACTCCGAGGCAGGGCGTGGTGAAGCCATTATTAAATTTTGATTTGAAGAGAGTGTAAAAGTGTAAGGTGTTGTAGTGTACTGTAGGAAGTAGTAGAAGTTGTCTTTAGAGGGCAGGCTGCAGCTGCTCAATTGTATAAATGAGACCACAAAGGGAACCGGGAAGAGAGGACACGGGGAATCACTCAGTCTGCAGCACTGCCTACATCCCCGTAAGTACCTCTCTTGGAGTATTCCACCGGGCGGCAGGTGACTACTGCCTACTCCATAATTAAATTATGTATGTACGTATCTGTCCTTTGATTCTCTCTCTCTCTCTCTCTCTCTCTCTCTCTCTCTCTCTCTCTCATATCTTCAGTTGTCTTTCCAAGAACATGAGAGAGAGAGAGAGAGAGAGAGAGAGAGAGAGAGAGAGAGAGAGAGAGAGAGAGAGAGAGAGAGAGAGAGAGAGAGAGAGAGAGAAAGAGAACTAAAACATGTATATCTACAGTAATCCTCATAACACTCTAAAGCGCCTCTTGAACATGTCCTCGACACACACACACACACACACACACACACACACACACACACACACACACACACCAGGACATCTTTCCTTCGTGTAATTACCTCTATGTTAATTAGCCTCAATTTGGGGACTTCAAAGGAAACTCCGGGAAGTGTCTAGCCTTGAGTGCGAGGCTGTCAGAGTCAGAGAGAGAGAGAGAGAGAGAGAGAGAGAGAGAGAGAGAGAGAGAGAGAGAGAGAGAGAGAGAGAGAGAGAGAGAGAGAGAGAGAGAGAGAGAGAGAGAGAGAGAGAGAGAGAGAGAGAGAGAGAGAGAGAGAGAGAGAGAGAGAGAGAGAGAGAGAGAGAGAGAGAGATTGCACAGGTACAAACAGACAAATTCTATCCTACATAGTTATCTCAAAGTAAACACGTCTAGGATCGTCTGCAGAAGCTTCATGGCGTTCGGAGGGTGTTAACGCGAGGGAGTGTTTCATGGCGGGGCGTCGCGTCATGTTGTGGCGGCGGTGGAGGTGCCCTTAGGGACCTCATTAGAGCGGTGCGAGGAGGAGTGTTAGTGTGAGTGGTTGGTTCCTCCTTTACTGTGGCTGTCCTGGTGGTCGTGCTGGTTCTGTGAGGACCTAAAGTGACTGTGGTGTTGTGTGGTTGTGGTGTGGTTGAATGTGATGGATTCAAGTCCTTAGTAGTAGAAAAGGGAGTGAAAATATAAAGGAAGGAAAAGGACAGAGAGAAGTGGAAGGAAGGGCACGTTCTGGATGGGGCAAAGTCGCGGGTCGTATGTGCTCAGCCTTCTCAAGAGGAATTACTGAAATGGAAGTCTTGCGGCAACACACAGCGAGCGAGGCCAGACTTCTGAAGCGGCCGAGACTCACATGCTGTATAGCACACGCCGAGGAAGATAATGACGACAACCTGCCTTCTACTCACCTCTTCTCTCCTTCTCCAGCTCCAAACGGTACTGTTCTTATTTCTTTGTGCCACTACTTATGGGACTGTTTCCACCACCGAAAAGCAGCACACACACACACACACACACACACACACACACAGAGAGAGAGAGAGAGAGAGAGAGAGAGAGAGAGAGAGAGAGAGAGAGAGAGAGAGAGAGAGAGAGAGAGAGAGAGAGAGAGAGAGAGAGAGAGAGAGAGAGAGAGAGAGAGAGAGAGAGAGAGAGAGAGAGAGAGAGAGAGAGAGAGAGAGAGAGAGAGGACAGATACGTACATACATAATTTAATTCAGCTAAAAAAAAAACTTATGGGCGACAATTCTGTAATGATAGTTTTTCATTTTAAATCTAATTAACTCTTGGGAAACGTACGTTATTTTTATATTGAAATACTATTAAGTTCTAAATCACAGATTGCAATTACGAAAAAAATAGATTTTTGTATGTATTCATTTGTAATTTCTTGGAAATACTGAACAGATATTGGTAGTTAATATTGTACAACGATAAAAATTTTCACAAGAGTTTTGATTTTTCTCTTGCCTTGAAAATACGTATTACTGCATTACAAAACTAGAATTACAGAACATGGAGGCAGGCGTTGAGATTGATAATATAATACAAAATACAAAAGCGCGAATGATTACAATAATTTCTACTTGACGAAAAAAAATACTGAAAGGAAAATCACAGAAAAAGAAAGGTCATCATCATTAGCCTCTAATTCCACGGCAGGACAAAGACCTGTGACATCTTCCACTCATTTCTCGCAGCTGACCATCTGTTCCTCGCCATCCCGGTGAAACTTCTTGTCTCACATTTTCATGTTGTATTCTGTCTCTCTTGCATTCTTTTCCCTAAATCGAGTGTACTATTCTCTCACTCTGATGTCTAATCGAATCATGTATGATTTTTTCGACGCCAAAAAAAAAAAAAAAAAAAAAAAAAGAATACAGTGTACATTCCTTCTCCTCGTTCAAGTTTCATTTAGTGGTGGGCAAGATAAATCTTTAGCCTTAAAAGAAAGAAAAACTAAAATTAAACATCAAACACTATAAAAGAAGAAATGCATTTAGCACAACTTTTTAGAGAACAACGGTAGCTATACATTCACAAGGTACAGAAAGCGACGTTCCCTGCATCCACCGACCTACTAACACACACACACACACACACACACACACACACACACACACACACACACACACACTTACATGACCGCAACTTGATTCATTGTAAATAAGGAAAGTGCGATTTATGGTCACTTGCCGCACCGCTTGGAGGGAGTTCTGGAAGAGTGAAGGGGCAGGTTGAGAGGGAGGAATGAGAGATAAACGGTTTGGGGAAGTCTTGGAATAAGAGGGAGCACGGGGAGTACTATATCAAAGGTTCAATCCACAAAAGACTCAGCCAACTTCTCTCGTGATCAATCTTAGACGGTGAGAGAAAGCGGAGTGAAAGGGTAGAGAGGAAAGAAGGGAAATTGGAGTGGAGGATAAAGAGCAAATAGAAAATTGACTTAGGAAACAAGAAAGTGAGGAGGATGGAAAGGTGTAAAAGAAACAACTAATGACATGCTAGAAGGACATTTTTAGAGGTCTTAACATGAATGCCCAAGTATCATTGAAGTATAAAGTGCGACTAAAGGAACAAATGTGTGTGTGTGTGTGTGTGTGTGTGTGTGTGTGTGTGTGTGTGTGTGTGTGTGTGTGTGTGTGTGTGTGTGAGAGAGAGAGAGAGAGAGAGAGAGAGAGAGAGAGAGAGAGAGAGAGAGAGAGAGAGAGAGAGAGAGAGAGAGAGAGAGAGAGAGAGAGAGAGAGAGAGAGAGAGAGAGAGAGAGAGAGAGAGAGAGAGAGAGAGAGAGAGAGAGAGAGAGAGAGAGAGAGAGAGAGAGAGAGAGAGAGAGAGAGAGAGAGAGAGAGAGAGAGAGAGAGAGAGAGAGAGAGAGAGAGAGAGAGAGAGAGAGAGAGAGAGAGAGAGAGAGAGAGAGAGAGAGAGAGACGTGTTGGATATAAAATGTGGAATTCCCACCAATACTTCACAAAATCAGACTAATGCATTAGCCATTGCCACCTTCATTATCACCCCCACCACCACCACCACCACCACCATCATCACGTTCCTGATTGATAGACTAATTTTCAATCGGCGTGACTGCCTTGATACTCGTTAAGGATGTAAAACTGCCTGTGGCGGTAACCTGGAAGCATATTGATCACCTGTTGAGAGGTGCACGCATCTGGCAGGTCAAGACATTGGTCCTCAGGGCCCATGATACAATGCCAGCAACCTCACCAAAAGTCTTTTCCGGCTCTTCAGAAAGAATATCTAAGTTGTGATAACAATATAAATAATGTTTCTATTGCGTTGTTTAAGCTTCTGTCTTACTGATTTGCGATTCAACAGGCAAAAGTGACAGAATTAATGTCAAAGACTAACAAACTTGTAGCCGTTTCTATACTACTTGATTATTTTTGGAACATGACATCAACCAGAAATTGAACATTCGTTTTTCCTGCAATGGCCAAATGTTGCCATCGTGCCTATATAATCGACTAGCAGTGCATCGCAGCCAAGGGCATTACTTGTATAAAACAATCAGATGTGAAGTGACCATCCAAGCCTAGAAGAATTAGGTCCACGGCCAGTCAAGGCTTCAGCAACGAAGTCTCACAGGCGATAGAGACCCAGAAAAAAGAAGAAAAAAGAAAAAAAAAAAAAACGCCGTAACTCAATTCCCAGTATCTTTTCTCGTTCTAGCACGTTTTCTTGATAAGCAACCCACACTAAAAAACATTGTCTGAAGAGTGTTGTGCTAACGCGGATGTCTGGGAACCACGCCTGGAAACAAAAATATCCTTCGTACAAAACATAGCACCGAATCCTGTGAGCGGGTGAGGGCAATGACCCTGAGAGTCCTGCAGCCCAGCACTGTCCCTCCGCTCCACCGCGCAACGCTCCACCCTGGATGTCACCAGCATTTGAAAACAAAAATAGGATAACACAATTCAGTGACGACCTTTCAAAAATTGCTGAATTCCCTGCAGCATCGGATATATCCAGCAATGGTCTCCTGATTGTGTCAGATCGATCAACACACCCAAAGCATCGCGGATCTGGCAGAGGAGCCACTACTCGCAACAGATGAAGACAGAGGTTCATAGGAAGCGTTGGGGGCTTCCTCTGGCTTCCTCTCCCGCTCGTATCGCTAATGAGTTAACTACTCATTGTCTCATTGTTGTTGAATTACCTTCATTCCTCGTTCAGCAGATTTCACATGAATGACGTGATACGTCATTCATGTGAAATCTGCTGAGAGAGAGAGAGAGAGAGAGAGAGAGAGAGAGAGAGAGAGAGAGAGAGAGAGAGAGAGAGAGAGAGAGAGAGAGAGAGAGAGAGAGACTGTTGTCAGAGAGGAAGGAAGCATGGATTATCAATCAATAACAGATACAATGTGTCAGCAGTCTTCTTGCCATGACCTTGACAACTGCAGTTCTGTTCATAAATTTTTCATCATGGGAAGGATGTGGTGATGCTCGAAAATCATTTATCGAAGGACTTTTTTCGTTCATTTTTATCAACAATATTTTCTTTATTCTTTTGTTTTAAAAACAACTTTAATCTTCTGTCAGTTTGACATTCGAAATTATTTTATCTCATGGAAAGAAAAACTAGTTAGGGATATTTACCATGTCATCGCTTTACTTTTTCCTTTTCAGGTTTCTTAATCGATGTTATCAAGTTAAAGAGTCAAAGAGTTCTCCGAGTCAGTGTCATCCCTTTTAACACCTCAAGCGTAAAGTCTTGTTTTATTTTTGGTTTTCGTTTTCACTTCTTGTTGTCTTAATGGATTTCTTCTGGTTAACAAATTTGTTCTCCTTGTTGTGAAGCGGTGCTGTGTCCAAAAGTCAGCAAGTCTGTGCTGTCACTCACGCAAAGTTTGTACAATACAGAGTTTACACTTCCAGAACACTTGCATACTGGCATAGTGGATAAGGTGGTGAGCGTGGGATCGGGCAGACGTCCACGCGTAGGTTCGAATCCCACCACGTACAGCCTTAAAACACTTTGCCATTTGTCGAGTGGTTTAAAGTTACCTACATGTCACCATGATACCCAGGTTCTAGGTGGTTACACTCAAGATGAGCTTGGGGAGTGATATGGGCCCTAATATGGGTACCACTATAAATAAAATTGCCTGCGCCACTAATGGGCGGAAGCTGAACAGCGCTTCCCATACACTCTTCAAGTGTGCCTACAGGCGCTATAGGCCTTACCGTAAAAAAAAAAAAAATACTATCTGCTTTTTCCAATCAGTGTCTCGCAAAGCTCCTCAAACCCTTACACTTGACGAATCTCTGTATCTTACTATACTCTGCTCAATATCTTTACCTAAATATACCAGATATGTGGATTTAGATTACACTCTTTGTATCTAGGTAAAATAAAATAATCATTACAATTACTACTACTATTATACAATGACACTCCCTCCCTCCCTCGCCCCTCCTCTCTCTCTCTCTCTCTCTCTCTCTCTCTCTCTCTCTCTCTCTCAACCCTTGAAATAATCACTAAACGTCCCTCTCATTCCATCGTCGCCCCGTCACGCCTCTGTTCCCTACAACCCTAACTGACACTTGCTCCCTCGCCCTCCGCACATTATTCATCTCCTTGTAAAAAACCTGACAGCTTTCATTTCTTCTGTTCACTTTTACTTTCTTGGCATTTCCTTCGTCTTTCTTTTTCTCTTTTACATTCTTCCTTCATAATGTCTACGTTTATGCATTTACTTTTTTTTAATTTTCCTTTGGTTCTTTCATTTCATCATGGAACTACTAACCAGCTTATTTCTTTTAAACGCCTGAACTATTCAAAGCCATACAGTTCCTTTCCGGCACCAAAATTTCCTTCCTGAATTGCACTGCGTCCTTCCTCTACGAGTTTCACTTTTACTGTTTGCCCTCTTTCTCCAGTTTCCTTTAATTCTTCCTTACTTGCTTGCTACAGTTATGTGTTTCCTTTCATCTTGTGCAATTACTATATGGCCTTTTCTTGAAGCATTTATTGTCTTTATTCACCGTCCCTGATTTCACTTCATAACTTGCCATCACTGATTTATTATTATTATTAATGATAATGATAATAATGATGATGATGATGATAATAATAATAATAATAATAAAACCAATAACAAAAGTAATATTCCTCGAGCCCAATAATTTTTTTTTTTTTTATCAGACAAAGCTCAAGTCGTATCTCATTTTTTTTACCCGTTTCGACTTCCCTCTCCCGCCAATTTCTCTCTTTCAACTCCTCTTTCCAGCTTCCCTTTCTCTTCTCTCCTGCCCGTCAACATCTCTCACTTCCTTTCACACCTTTTTTTTTTTTATTTTACTCTTCCTTTCTGCTACTGCCACTTCTCTCTCCTTCCTCGTGCGCCTCCTTCCCCCATTCTCTCTCTCTCTCTCTCTGGGGTGACAGATAAATTTTGCTTTTCGGTTGGCAATGTGACACAACGAGTAGGGAAAGGCTTGAGTGTTTGCCGTGTCTTAAAGGAAGGCGGGAGAGAGTGGAAGGAGGAGGCTGTGGGGAAAGACGGGTGGAGAAAAGCGCAGGAAGGAATGTTGGAGAAAGGAGGGAGAGAAGTAGTATGGAAAGGTTTTTTTTTATTGTAATTTATTTGGTGTTGTAAGGTTCCTGGAATGTGCGTGTGTGTGTGTGTGTGTGTGTGTGTGTGTGTGTGTGTGTGTGTGTGTGTGTGTGTGTGTGTGAGTGAGAGAGAGAGAGAGAGAGAGAGAGAGAGAGAGAGAGAGAGAGAGAGAGAGAGAGAGAGAGAGAGAGAGAGAGAGAGAGAGAGAGAGAGAGAGAGAGAGAGAGAGAGAGAGAGAGAGAGAGAGAGAGAGAGAGAGAGAGAAAGACAAACACACACACACACACACACACACACACACACACACACACACACACACACACACACACACACACACACAGGCAGACAGACTTGAGGTACGCACATTATAGAGATAGACAACGAGTGACAGGGAAGCAGAGGGAGTAAGAGGAAGAGTAGGAGGGAAACTAACACAGCCAGTCTTTTCTCCTCGGCGTGCAGAGTTACAGCACCATTAGCCACTAGGACAAGTCGATGACACAAGCTTCTTTATCGACCGTTACCAAGGACTTGACACCCTGGAGCATCCTTCCCTCTCACCCCACTGAACCTAGTCAACCGCACCTACATCAACAGCCAGACCTCCACCCTGTCTCCACTCCTCATCGCTCTGCCTCTCCGCTGCCCTCAATTGTGCTCCGTTGGGGGTACGATAGTCGTAGCCAGACAGGATATGATGGTTCCTTCCCTCGCCATCCAAAGGACTAGGAAAAAACAAAATAATAGGCGCATCTTTGCCAAATTCCAGTGATAAATGAGCCAGTGAGAGAAATTCAAAGGAAAATATAGCCATTGGAGGTTACGTAAGTTCTGGTGGCAGCCAAAATGTGTATAGCTTTTTGTGTAATCTATAGTTAGAAACATTGACATACAAACCAAGAAGTGGCATGGTAGAGTCTTTATCTCGTTTACTATGCGCCAAATTAACCCGAACAAGGGACACAAATTGCGTAATACCTGCACAAAATAAAAGTTTCCATTTGTTTTCGAGGTCACGTACACTCCAAACGAACATTCCGACACGTTCTTCTTCCATTCTTTTTCTTTTTCTCCTTTGACATTATTTTGACGGTTTGCAGCGGGGTAAGAACAACACTGGATAACGAAGGCGGGGAAGGGAAGGAACGGTGGTTGGGCTAAGAGCTTTCCACATCTTTTCCTCTTGAATAACTCGCATCAACAGCTCCTTTTTTTCTCTTTCCATATTTCCTCTACACATGAAACGCTCCTCCTCCTCCTTTTGCTTCTCCTCCTCTTGCTCCTCCGTCTCCATGAGAGTCGAGGTCGTCTTTTCCCTCCGTCTCGCCTTCTCCTTCCGCCATCACGATTGGAAAGCAAAATATGGAGGTCGTTTGTCAATTCACAGGTCACAGACTCCTCGCTGCTTCTCCTCCTCTTCCTCCTCCGTCCCAGCCTCATTTTTTCACATTTTCTTATTCTTCGTTTCTTAACCTACGCCTCCCTCGCGCCATCCTCTCTCTCTCTCTCTCTCTCTCTCTCTCTCTAAGCTTTCCCTTTCTCTCCAACCTTTCTCTATGTCTCTTCTACCCTCCCGTACCTCATCCAGTCCCTTTCCTTTTCAACCTTTTTTCATTTCCCTTCCACCAAACTTCCGTAACTTCAGTCCTCAACGCCCGTCTCTCTCTCTCTCTCTCTCTCTCTCTCTCTCTCTCTCTCTCTCTCTCTCTCTCTCTCCACCTCGTCTTCGCTAAAGGACGCTTATATCATACAGGGGAGCAGTTTCTCTTCCCATCGTCTCTCTCTATATATGGTAAGCAGGAGAAATTCAGGGAGTTGAGGGGAAGCGCGGGATACCTCAGTGCTTTAACTTAAACTATCGACATGTCTCGGGGAATCACTGCTGGATGGCGTTATGTGTGGAGAGGAGCAGGCATTGTCTAAGAGCTTATGGATGTGGGTGGCCTTAATTAAACGGCATGCCTTGATTAAACGCTATTCATTTATCATTTGCATATTCTAGAAACGTGAGAATTTCGGAAGAACGCCCGGAAGAATGTTATGTACCACAGACCCACTTACGCAATGCCTCTCTCTATGGAAGGTTAGGGTCTAGAAGGTCTTTTTGGGTGGATAAAAGTCTTTTGAAGCTCTATGGGAGTTGAATTATCTGAAGAGGTTTTTAGATGAATTAAGAGTATTCCTGAGTCATTTTTGGATAGGTCTGGAAGGTGAGAACTAATGCATTTAAGTCAAGCGTGTTTGGAATCTCATGAGTGGCCTAGAATAGACTTGGGGTAATATTTAATTCTTTATCCTTCCTATAGGTTCCATTTTTTAGTTTCCTTTCCTTTCCTTTTCCTTTTCCTTCCTCCTTTCTTTCCAGCAACCTCATTAGGATTCCATTTTTCTCCTAACTACCTTTTTCCCTTCTCGTTATCGTCTCCCCTCCATCCCTGCCTCCCTATGGTTTTTCCTTCTGCCTTCCACTTTTCCCTCTACATTATCATTCTTCCTTTACCGTTCTATTTGGCCTCTCCCTCCCTCCCTCCCTCCCTCCTTTCGGGCGTCTCCGTTCCCTCCACTCATTATGGCTTCTCTCCTTCCCTCAACAGACCTGGAGGAATTTAAACTTTGTGCGTCCTTAATAACTCGCTCCTTCTCGCCTCCTAACAGTGTGGCAGACTCTCCTCTGTAAATCATACCTCTTCCCTCCTTCCCCCTCCTCCTCCTTTCTCTCTCTCTCTCTCTCTCTCTCTCTCTCTTTCTCTCTGTCTGTCTGTCTGTCTGTCTGTCTGTCTGTCTGTCTGTCTGTCTGTCTCTCTCTCTCTCTCTCTCTCTCTCTCTCTCTCTCTCTCTCTCTCTAACTCCTCTTTCTCTAGATTTGTATTTAATGCATGCCTTTACTTCCTGGGGTTTCATAAGTTCTTTATTCCATTTCCCTGGCTCCCTATTTTTGAAAGTTTGCTCTATAACATACATTTATTCACGAGTCCCAGACAGGTGCGTGTGAGCCACAACACCTGCGAGGGAACGCTAGAGTGAGTTTAGTTGTAACCTTCCTCCCTTTCCTCCCTCCATTTTCCTCCCCTCTCCACTTAATCCCAATCTCTCATTCTCCCTGCATCCCAACCAGCGTGATTTTTCCGCATTTTTGTTCCCATCCTCGTCAGCTCCTCCATCAACTCTCACTTTTTTTCCCGTACGCATGCAAATATAAGCAAATGAATGACGAAAATAAATCATGGCTGCAATTTCGAAGCACCAAAGATCGAGAGCAGGTGCAACTCTTCAAATCAAATTTTAGTTTTGCGACGCTATTTTTAAAGGGGGTGAGTGTGTACGCTTTCATTGAAGGCTGCCTGGATTTTTTGTCATTGAGATGAGGCATTTGTGAGATTGCCAGTAAATCAATGCCTTGAATAAGTGGCTTTTGAGGTGGTTTGATGGAGAGAGAGAGAGAGAGAGAGAGAGAGAGAGAGAGAGAGAGAGAGAGAGAGAGAGAGTAAGCACTGTGAATCATTACCAACTCATAGTCACTCTCTCTCTCTCTCTCTCTCTCTCTCACCTGCGCAGCACTACCGAAATTCTCTTAAGCTTCATTTGCATACTGGGAAGCTCTGAGGAGGCGTTAGTCTAAATCTCGAGAGCGCAGTTCATATTTACGACTATTCAGCTCCCTTCCTTTTTTCCGTCCTCGTTGGCGGTAAATATATTCGAATCCTCCTTCATGTTATTTTCAAGAGGTTTAAAAACGATTTGATCCTCTTTTTTTCTTATTTCCAACAAGGTTCTTTTTAATCATTCCACTTCATACGAGCCACAAGGGGAAGGAACTCTCATGAATGAATCGTTTGTGAGATTAATACATCATCTTCTCTTGCCTCTATTTTCCCGGTCTTTTCTTCATCATCTCTTTCCTTTGTGTGCTAAACGTATTGCTTCCGCCCTCCATCATGTCTATTAATTAACTGCTGTTCATCTTGTTTAATTGCCGATCATGTTTCACGCCTTGGTTTACTAGTCACTTTCAGGTATATGCAGCTTTCTTCCTCTTTCCCTTATTATTCTCCGTGTTTCCCTTTCTCCCTCTTTCTTTCCCTTCTCTCTTTCCTAACTTCCTTTCTCGTTTCTTTTTTGTTATCGAGTTCTTTGTTAATTTCTTTGCCACTCCTTTTATTTATTCACTCGGTTATCTCCTCCTCTGCCTTTTTCTTTCTGTTATCTGTTGTGTATTTTCGTTATTTTGTTGATTCTTTCTCTTTGGCCCTCCACCTCCCATCTTTTACTATTACTGCTTCCACAAAACTTTTCTCCTCGTGTTTCTATACAGCCGAATTCCTTGCAACTCCATTTTGGCTTTTTCTTTTCATTCTAAAGTTTTTTTTATAATGAGCATCTGTCTTCATATCGAATTTCTGCCATTCATAAGTGCAACTAATTTTCTTTTCCTGAATTCATGTTTGCCAATGTTTCGTTTCTAACTCATACATTGTTTTGCAGAATTTGCCTCAGAGGAAATGCACTCCTTCAACAGAACAGCAGTCCAGAGAAGACGGAGAAAGGCAGAGCAGACAGAAAAAGATGTGATATAGTAAGAAAGAAGTGTTATTGAGGTGCCCTGATATTCTACAAAGCTAAGAGAGGTTTATGAGTGGGTAAGTTGGGTGAGATCTAGGAATGAGATTTCAAACGGTAAATATAATGATGATAATTTTTGCAGTCCTCTCACATTATCTCTATGGGACAGTCTTTAGTTATCTTGAGCTGCTTGACTCTAAATAGACTAATAAAATGACAATCAGCCAATGAACTCTACATCAAGCAGCGATAAGTAAGTTGCCGAGGCTTCCGGATACTGTTGACGTGGTCGGTGCCGATGTGGTAAGGCTGTGGAACGTATTCTGCGCAGCATCTCCATTACTTTCAATGCACCTATCTAAAGTTATAAGGTTTTTGACGTTTTTCTTTTATGCTAGCTAGATAAACAATAGATAAACATTATCAATAGGGGAAACAGTCTTGAAAACCGGTCTAATAATCTCTCTAACCTTTGAAAAGAGTCGTGGTGAGTCGTGTACTAATACAAGCGTGAGTGCCCCAGCGTCACGAGGCGAGGACGGGCCGAGCCAGGTGTGCGAATGGAATATATTACCTGCTAAGCGATGGGGTGTTGTTTATTTTTTAAGGCGACCCTCTTAGTAAATTTGATCAGAGGCGAGGTGAATCATGGCCGCTGACATGTTTACGACGCGAACAATGTTTATAGAGTGGGGAAAACTTTGCACTATTGGATATCGATGAGGAACAAAACGTACGAGTGTGATTTAAGCGACCGCATGTTTGGGGCATAACATAAGGTGTCCGAGACTAGCGTGAAAATGCCTCGGAGGAAATAATATCAAGAGAAATATGTTATGAACGCCTTAACGAGTTACGAAAGTTAAAGAGACCTCGCTTTCGACAGGATTTGGATCAGGTAGAATATCAGCGGGGTAATTCACTACCAGTATTGCGATGCCGAAAAAAAAAAAGAAAATGCTGTGAAACTTTGCTTTAGACAGCCATTTATATCAATCACCATAGTCGGTGTCTAACATAACTAACTAATGATATATAATGTACAACTACTGGTAAGATATCACCAACCATTTCCCTTGAGTTAACAAAACACAACCAACGTTAGTACAATCATGCTTGCGAGTCGCTAAATGACTTACAATTAGTATTCATGTACTTCGCGCTTTCCTTCAGTCTTCAGCCCCTTGATCAGCTGCTATGACGTTTTGCTTTGTAACTGAGCAGACCAGACTTCCAAGGACCACCATAAAGCAGGAATGAGTGTGGTAGGTTACTCAGCTTCTGGCCGCGTTTGTACACAGAAAGCGCCGTGCCCAGCCAGCAGTGTGTGGCCTCGGCTCTCATGTGGCCGCTTCTGAGGTCTGGAGATAAAATGTTCAGAGCTCAGGTGAAACGCAGCGGCACCACCTTGATTAATGGTGAAGCAGGCGTGCCTTTTTGGCTTGCCTTTGTAGTCTCTCTCTCTCTCTCTCTCTCTCTCTCTCTCTCTCTCTCTCTCTCTCTCTCTCTCTCTCTCTCTCTCTCTCTCTCTCTCTCTCTCTCTCTCTCTCTCTCTCTCTCTCTCTCTCTCTCTCTCTACTTTGCAAGCAACATCTATTTTGAAAACTGCCTATTTGTCTTCCGCCTTATCACTCCCTCCTTTCTCTCCTCCTCTCTTCCTCTATCTCTCTCTTACTTTCACTTTCCATCTCTCTCGTGACTTTCCTTCCAGTTTCTCTGCTCCATTTCCTCTTCTCTCTCTACCGCAAGCAGGATATATTTACCGACTGTCTCGCTCTTCCTGTCTTGCCAGTATCAGGAAAGATGCGAAGACGATCTTTCTCTTTTCCATCTCTCTCTCTCTCTCTCTCTCTCTCTCTCTTGCTCTTGCTCTCGCTCTCTCTCTACAAGCGCCACTGTCTTTCGCCTCGTGGTATTCACCGTCTCATTTCTGTCGAGGTCACTGACCCTTTCGTCACTCTGGGTTAAACAATGTCTACTAAAACGAAGAACAAATTTGTATGGGCTTGGTGCACCCACACGCACCCACATCAACCCACCCACCCACCCACTCACCCACACACACACACACACATACACACACACACACACACACAGTCATAGTGGAATGCAAAGTGGGGATGAAAAGAATGCGAATCTGATACAAACTAGGAGATTTGCCACGAAAAAAGAGGGATGATAAGAAGTGGCCATCGCTGATAAAATGGGTATACATGAAATTGGAGCGTCACGGATGGAGGAGAAGGAGAGGAAAACGTGAAGGAAGGGAAAGAGGGACACAAGAATGGCTGGTAGAAGGGAAGGAGAGAAGAGACCAGTATCGAATTTAAGGAGGCGGGTAAGAAGATGAGCAGGAGGGAAGAAACAGCATGGAGCTTAGAAAGGAAGATAACATTGGAGGAAAAACAGAGAAAACAACTAGAATTTGAGCAGGTAAGTAAATAACGATGTAGGAAAGGAGTGAAGCATCATACAACTTGAGGATGAAAAATAACAAAACAAGAGCAGAGGAGAGGAAGATTATCGAATTTGCTGAGGAAAGTAAGCAGATGAGAAAGGAAGGGAATGCAGAAAGGAAAGAGGGAAGGAGGGAGGAGAGGAATGATAGACGGAAGGTGGAAGGGAGGGAGGGAAACTGCGGAAGGAAGGCAGCGGATACTCATAAGGAAGGAAGATAATGGATAATTGAAATCTAAACGCACGTCACGGCAACAGGGAGGTAATCCGCGTCGTGATGTGTGGTAAGTGGGCAGAGCGCCGCACAGAACACCCCCGGCCTTGTATTCCCTTTGTAGGTCGGAGCCGCGCGGCCGCTAAGGGTTGTGAGGTGTGGTGAGTTGCTGTGCCTCTTGCAGTATTAACGAGTGAGCGGGTACAAAATTAATCTGGCGTGGAATGCAGCTGCGTCCCGAGTGTCACGACAACACACTAACAGTAAAAAGTATCTTTAAATATAGTGCTTTTATTTGGAAGGTTTGAATGTTGAACAGAAAATCATTGTCGCTTTTTGGTCTGTTAAAAATCCATTTGAGTCCGTCGGTCATTCTTCCTGTTTACTTCCATAGTGTGTGTGTGTGTGTGTGTGTGTGTGTGTGTGTGTGTGTGTGTGTGTGTGTGTGTGTGTGTGTGTGTGTGTGTGTGTGTGTTAACTTGCTTTGCTCTTATCACCAACAAACGATAGGTAAAAAAAAAAAAGAAAGATATAATAGTAAATACAGAGAAGATATAATGACAATACCAATATTTTTAGCCGTAAAAGTAACACAAATAATTGCAAATGCAGCAGCAGTGGTAGTAAGAGTAATGGTAGTAGTAGTAGTAGTAGTAGTAGTAGTAGTAGCAGCAGCAGCAGCAGTAGTAGTAGTAGTAGTAGTAGTAGTAGCAGCAGCAGTAGTAGTAGTAGTAGTAGGTAGTAGTGGTGGTGGTAACAGCAGCAGCAGCAGCAGCAGTAGTAGTGGTGGTGGCAGTGGTAGTAGTAGTGGTGGTAGTAGTAGTAGCAGCAGCAGCAGCAGCAGCAGCAGCAGCAGCAGCAGCAGCAGCAGCAGTAGCAGTAGCAGCAGCAGCAGTAGCAGTAGTAGTAACAGTAGCAGTAGTACTAATAATAGTAGCAGTAGTAGTAATAGAAGTAGCAGTAATAGTAGTAGCAGTAGCAGTAGTAGTAGGAGTTGCAGTAGTAGTAGTAACAGCAACAGCAGCAGTAGTAGCAGCAGAAGCAGCAGCAGCAGCAGCAGCAGTACCACTACCAGTAGTAGAAGTAGCAGCAGCAGTAGTAACATCAAGGAAAGTAGAACAACAAAAAAATCAAGGCCAACAACAAGAAAAAAAGGTGTAAAAAAAGATAAGACCGAACAAAAAACAGAAGAAAAGTAGAGAGAGAAAAAAATGTAAAGGAGTAAAAGCGAAGAGCAGGAAAAGATAAACGACGTAATCTCAAGATCGTTTTCCTTTTTCACTTTTGAATGCCACGCAAGTACCTTGAGGGGCGATTCATTGGCTTTACGAGCGTGTGCGGCTCAACTGGAACAGAAGAGTGGCAAGGATGAGGGAAGAAATCAACAAAGAAGCGAGGGGAAAAATTTTAACGAAAAGGAGAGAGAGAGAGAGAGAGAGAGAGAGAGAGAGAGAGAGAGAGAGAGAGAGAGAGAGAGAGAGAGAGAGAGAGAGAGAGAGAGAGAGAGAGAGATCAGAGTAATCCGGTCTCAAGGCCAGCAAAGGTTGGAGGTTCAAATGACTTTCAACATTTCTTTTAAACCGGAATTTAAAGCCACAGTAATGATAAGCCTCATGTGGCTCTTGATTAAGTCAGGTGAGACATGGTCACTGCTTGTATTTTATATTGTCATTGGTCGTTGTTGTTATTATTATTATTATTATTATTATTATTATTATTATTATTATTATTATTATTATCATTATTATTACGTTATCATTATTGTTATTACTGTTATCATAATTGAGAAGAGATTACTATGATCTCTCTCTCTCTCTCTCTCTCTCTCTCTCTCTTTTCGTTAAAATTTTTACCCTCGCTTCTTTGTTGATTTCTCTCCTCTTCCTTGCCACTCTTCTGTTCAAGTTGAGCCGCACACGCTCGTAAAGACCAATGAATCGCCCCTCAAAGTACTTATTATTATTATCATTGTTATTAGTTTTATTATTAGTTTTATTATTATTTTTGTGACTGTAGCAGGCTACTACTACTACTACTACTACTACTACTACTACTACTATTACTACTATTACTACTACTACTACTACCACTACAGCTACTACTACTAATAATAATGATAATAATAACACTGACATTGTTAAGTCTCATGGAATAAGCTTACATGTTTCAATATACCTCTTCAGTTTTAAAGTTCAATAAAATGGCATACAAGGGGATTGCTGGAGTTACTACTACTACTACCACTACTACTACTATTACTATTGTTACTTCTACTACTACTACTACTACTATTAATACCACCTAATAGAAAGAAACATATCCTTCGTCACATTCATTAAGTATTGCTACTAAAAGTTCCATTTAGACACATAACAACCTGTGCTCTATAAGTTCGCAGTAGCAATTGTAGGAAACGCATAGTAGTCGTTGTGTTTCTGGTGACACGAAGCTATAGCATAAAGTCCTGCCCTGACTGAGAAACATGTAGAGTATTGCCAACTATTCAACAAGGACAGGATTCCACCTCGACTTCAAAGGTGTGAAATTAAGAGTTTTACTACTCTCTCTCTCTCTCTCTCTTACATGTGTGTGTGTGTGTGTGTGTGTGTGTGTGTGTGTGTGTGTGTGTGTTGTCCTTTCAACTTGATTTTATACTGCAATCCACAAAAAATCTCATCCTTTACCTTTGCCTCACACATTACACCTTTCTCGCTCCTCTCAAATCTTCACCGTAAGACCACAAGGCGCTCCCTAATTCACTCTTCATCACTGGCTATGGAGGACGGACTCGCCGCTCAGACTCATACATACTTAGCCTGGTGAAGTGAAGTTTAAGTACTTGGCTAAAACTTTTCTGCTTACCGCTTTAGGTTTGAACGAAGAGGGAAAAGTACGATAAAAGTTATATAAAAAATGCAAGAGATACAGCAATTTAGAACTTAACTAATAGAGGTAGCTGATCTCCCCTCCCCTCCTGCCAGCCTCTCTTATTTGCGTGGCTGGATTCAGATTACCGTCCATTTGTCCATTCCCTGAATAGCTCGCTGGATGTAGCTGATTCCAGTGTAGTTGTTCCTGTATTGCTTAAAAATTGTGTCTGATAATTTGCTGAATCCACGAAAAAATTTACCTTGCAAAATGACTTTGCAGAAAGACTATTGAGGATTTCTGATATAAATTAAAAATATATCACTATTACTTTTATCATTATTATTATTATTATTATTATTATTATTATTATTATTATTATCATTATTATTATTATTATTATTATTATTATTATTATTATTATTATCATTATTATCACTATTATCATTATTTTTATCATTATTAGCATCATCATTATTACTATTATTATTATTACATAGTAGCAGCAGCAGTAGTAGTAGTAGTAGTAGTAGTAGTAGTAGTAGTAGTAGTAGTAGTAGTAGTAATAGTAGTAGTAGCAGTAGTAGTACAAGTAGTAGTATTTATAGTAAATAATAATAATAATAGATAATAATGATAGATAAATAATAAATGAATTATAAATAAATAATAAATAATAATACTAAATAAATTCTTTTATCCTACATAAAAAAATACTAATATTAATACTGATAAATATTAACATTAATAGTAATGATATCAATAATAATAAAAAAAATAATGATAATACATTGGTATTCATCTCCCGCTGCTAGCGAAGGAAGCACAAGGAGCTGTGACCTTGCTGCATTACAATGGCGTCTCTGAGTCTGTTAAGACGCCCTATGGCAGTGAGAACGGTTACATAAATGGTTTGATATCCCTAATGTTGCTGGAGGCTTTTCTGCTGTGAACTCATAGTTTGCTGAAAAAGCTATTACTACAGCTTTCTGTGGTTGATACTACGTACTACCACTAATACTATTGTTGCCACTGCTGCTGCTGCTGCTGCTGCTGCTACTACTACTGTTACTACTACTACTACTACTACTACTACTACTACTACTACTACTACTGCTGCTGCTGCTGCTACTACTACTAGTACTAATACTTCTACTACTACTACTACTATTACTACTACTACTACTACTACTACTACTACTACTACTACTACTACTACTACTACTACTACACTACCACAACTGCTGCTGCTAACAGTACATTTCAATAATATGAAATAATGAACAATAAGAATAATAATTTCATATATAAAAACACGAGGAAAGATCCGGCGCGGCGTCAGAAGAGGAAGGTGTGCATGGTGAGGTGCAGGGCCCAGCCACACAGTGCAGCGAGGGACCGTGATGCTTCCATGTCATGTGTGGGAAAAAAAAAAAAAACACGTGGTGATATGGTGGCCGCTGTGAACAGGTGAGAAGGGGAGCATGTGAGGGGGAAGGATTCCCATGCAATCTATTCAAATTATCCAATTAACTTCGAAAAATGTTTGCAATGACAAAAAAAATAACGTCATAAACTTACATTGGTAAAAGTATAATTTTCCCTTGTTTGCGAACACTCGTCAAAATGTGGAGTCTGTCAACACGCATGGATGCTTTTTATTCACAAGCAATTATTTTCGTTACACTCCCATTCCACTCATAAACATAACGACGAACATCTGTTCTGGGCATTGGAACAAAGTTGTATGATAAAAAAAAAACCAATCTATTACGGTATTTCGTTTTGAATGGAAATAATTTCATTCACATCAATCTTTTTTGCTAACCACTTACTCATACACGTTTGCAGAATGAGGGGAAGGTCAGGCTGGCTAGGTAAGGTGATGAATGGAGGGAAGTCTCCGGAAAAGATATTGCTTCTTGAAAGAGAGGGATGAAGAGGAGGTAAAGGAAACGAGGAGAGGAGAAGGAGGAGGAGGAGGAAGAGGAGGAGGAGGAGGAGGAGGAGGAGGAGAAAAAGAAGAAAGAGATGATGATGAAGGAGGAGAAGGAGAAGGAGGAGGAGGAGAAGGAGGAAAAAGAAAAAAAAGAAGGAATATGGATAAGAACAGCAGGTGGAACAAAATTAGGTGGAAGGAGTAAAGGAAGATGAAAAAGACGAGGACGATAAAAAGAAAAATAAGGATAGAAGGAACAAGAAGCAAGAGGAAATAAGGGGCATAAGAACAGCAGCAAAAGCAGGAGGAGGAGCAGGAAGATGGTGAGACAGACTGCAGACTGGAGTGAAACAAGGATGGAGAAGATTACAAAAAGGGTGAAAATGGTGAAAGTAAACACTGTGTGGAAACATGAAAAAGGAAGGATAAGAAGAAGAATGAAAGGGAAGAAGAAAGGAAGGAGAGATGGAAGGAAAGACCAAGGAAAGAAGAAGGGAAGAAAAGAAGGAAGGAAAGAAGGAGGGAGATAAGTTTGATAATAAAGTAAAAGAAAGAGGGGAGAAAAAGGCAGGATTGAAGAAAATGGAACAAAAAAAATACAAGAAAACAAGGAAGCGAATGAAAAGGAACAAGAAAGAGATAAAAAAAACTGCAAAAAAAGGAGGCAGAGGATAACAAATAATACATATAATGATAAAGAATAGAAGAAATAATATAAATAAAGATGATAAAGAATGCAAGAAATAAGAAAAACGAAGAAAAACAGGACAGAATTAAAGAAAGGAAAAATACACTAGGAAAAAATGTGTCAGAGCATATAAGAAGATTAAGGAAGGAAACAAAGAATAAAGGCAAAGACTACTACAAAAAAAAAAGAACCGGAGAGGAAGGAAAGGAAGAAAAAAGGAAGAGGGAAGAGGAAATATAATGCTAAAATGGAATGGGGCCTCGTGAGGGATGTAAGGGACAGGAAGGGAAATGGTATCTAGGCTGTAAAGCTGTACAGGACTCTTTATGTGTGTATGGGGTTTTATTGCTACTGCTGTTACTTCTACCGCTACTACTACTACTTCCACCACAAATACCATCACCGCTTTTACTACTACTACTACTACTACTACTACTACTACTACTACTACTACTACTACCAGATAATGCTAATATCAATACTACAATATAAGTTCCACTACCACTGTGGCGAAATAAATATGGTAAGATGAAGAACATGAGAGAGAACAACAACAATGACAACGATGATAGAAGTAGTAATAGTAGTGATAGTAGTAGTAACAATAATAATATGAGTAGTAATGATGATAATAAAAAGAAGTAAAAGGATATAAATGATGATAATAATAATAATAATAATAATAATAATAATAATAATAATAATAATAATAATAACAAAAATAATAACTAATAATAACAATAACAATACAAAAAATAATAAAAATAATCTTTACATATTACATCAAAATATTCACCCAACAATAGTACCAAGAATTAATGACTCCTCCGTGCGTTCCACATCGTACTTAATGTACTGCTGATATACATTTACGCTGGTGGATATCTGTAATAGTGCTGCCTGCTCGACAGTGAATTACATCATATAACTTGTGTTTAGGCCCAGAGAGAGAGAGAGAGAGAGAGAGAGAGAGAGAGAGAGAGAGAGAGAGAGAGAGAGAGTATCCACCTCTCCTCACCCCTCGCCACACTATCATCCACACACCTGCCATAAAACTCCTCGTTACGGTAACTCGTCCTCTCGCTTCATTGCTGCAGTCTGACACAAGGTCCCGCTGTTCCCACCAGCCCTCAGGGTGTGCGGGGCGGCAGGGCTTGCACAGCGTTCAGCGTGCCCACCACTCGCCTCCCGCTACATTTCCCTCCAGTGGAACAAAAAAGAATGGAAAATTTACTGTGTTCGTGGCAACTTTTTATGTTCGTGCATGTGTATGTATTCCTGTTTGTGAAAGAATGACTTTGTTTTATATCTTAAATTTCACTTTCATACACCCATCTTTATGCTTCTTTGTTTTCATTGGTCGGTGTAATTTTTCTTCCGTCTTATTTTGTATCCTGCTATGAAAGTAGATCGCTTTTTACCCTTTTTTCTTAATATATTCTAGTTCTCCACAAGCTTGAAATAAGTAAAAAACAAACAAACATATTTCTTGAACATTTCTCATATAGTTCTACTCTAAACGATACGGTCCATGTCATGCCTTATTCATCACAGTACCACATCACTATCTTTCGTAACTCACTGTTGACTATTTTTCCTCATTTTTTTCATATAATATCTACTTTTTTACTACTAGTTCTCATCATATTTCCCCTCGGCCCAAAACCTTCCCAATTATTACGTGTTCTTCGCCACCCACTCTTTCCCTTTCTCCGGCTTTTTTCCCTTCGTGGAGATACGCCTCTGTAAAATGGATGGAAGAACTTGTCTTGCAGCCGCTCGCAACTAAAAATTTATCTGTTTTCTGGAGATGAGAATTTGAAATGGAGGGTAATTCGACATCAGATGTGTTGTTCTGTGCAAGTTTGAAGGGTTTCTGAGATGGTAGTATGTGTGTGTGTGTGTGTGTGTGTGTGTGTGTGTGTGTGTGTGTGTGTTTATTTGGGAGTGTGAAAGTTCAAGTTTCTGATTGTTTATTTTCTTACTTTCATTGTTTACTCATTTTCTGTTGTAATGAGAGAGAGAGAGAGAGAGAGAGAGAGAGAGAGAGAGAGAGAGAGAGAGAGAGAGAGAGAGAGAGAGAGAGAGAGAGAGAGAGAGAGAGAGAGAGAGAGAGAGAGAGAGAGAGAGAGAGAGAGAGAGAGAGAAACGTAAACGAGAGCCCGAGGCGAAAAAAAAGGGATGCGGGGTATTAATTTCATGGAAAGAAAATTCCGTAACACACACACACACACACACACACACACACACACACACACACACACACACACACACACACACACACACACACAGGGTGGGAATATATATTATAGAAGATTCGAACACCCGAAGGAATCTCGTCGGTTGGGTGACCTTAACCGTCCGAGGGAGAATCACCTTTCTGGTCTCGATATCGACTCTGGCGCGTCAGGAGATAGCGAGTGAGGGGGGGAGAAGAGCAGCGGGGGTGAGAGTGGAGGAGGCAAGAGGAAGAGGCAGGTAGGGAAGGCGGGAAAAGGCAAGAGAGAAGGCAGTGAGGGGAGTGAGATGAGGGAGGAAAGAAATTGAAGATGATAAATTTAAGATTGATAAGTGATTCTATTTGCTGATACTGAACTGAAGAAGGCAATTGGGTAGATATGTTGTGAAGCAGGAAATGGAAGGAACTGAGGATGGCAATGGAGCAGGTGGGTGATGAGATAAAGAGTGGAAGAGACTGAAGGAGTAAGATTTGTAAGTATATGATGAGAACCTATTCCCTCTTGATTCATGATCTTCTAGTACTACATGTTCACACTTGTGACGTAATACTGAAATGAGGAAAAGATGAAGGAAGATGTAAGTGTGTTTGATACGTACTTGTGAATAAGGCGATCAATTTTCACCTCTCAGGTTCGTATACGCTCACACGGACTCACACACCCACACTCCTCCCACACACTACACCTATATCCTTCCCACACATGACACACACACACACACACACACACACACACACACACACACACACACACACACACACACCCACCAACACACCATCCCTTTACACACACACACACACACACACACACACACACACACACACACACACACACACACACACACACAGTCCATCTCCCTTCATCTCATTAGATCCACAAGGGGGTTTGGGCGATTCATGGCTTCCCAACCTTCGTTCCTCATCAATATTCCTCCCCAGAGTCGCAGCGGGACCAGCATGCCGCCCGGCCAAGGTGCGGGAGCCATGAAGCGCGGCCCCTAGACACCTATGAACCCCTGGCCTGCCTTAACGAGCCATGCAGCAGCAGCCCGGGGACCATCAGGCCGGCGAGCGAGAGCCTCTGGTTAGCTGACTCGGCATGACCCACCTTCCCCAGACCCAGATGTTATGTATTTTTGTTCTAAGACTCTTGAAACTTGTAAGAAAGATGAAAAAAAAGGAATATGCAATATTTCGTTTTTTTTTATTATAAGCTTCATAAATCTGCTCTTTTGTGTTTCTCCATAGTTATTCAATGTTGTGTGAGAAAAAAGAAGCACTATACTCGTATGTCTTTTTTTCTTAGAGGGAATACGCAGGATTAGCGAGCTCAGAACGACTTGCCTTCCCTTAAGACCATATGTCACGTACTCCTGCCCCTCGGTTTCTCAACGCTGTACGAATAACGGGATAAGTTACATTGGATTTTTCTTTAGAAAACAAAATTTTATTTCTTGTGATTTACTTTCCCAAAATCAGTTCTGCTGCACACACACACAAAAAAAAAAAAAAAACGTACATTGAGTTTGCGCTTTTTTTTTGAGTGTGAAATATGAAGGAAAGTATTTTACATTGAAGTAATGATGTGGTGGCATATTCTAAATGTTGCGGGGTGACTCTCTGATTGGCTGGGAATACTTATTTGGGTCAATCGCATGAAAGATCCGTTTACACTTTACGCTTCCAATTCATTACGCTCGCAAACGCTCCGTATTTAAAGTTTTGTTTCATTCATAATTTGTGCGTTTGATGGCCGCTGGACTTTCATTAAAATCTGGCCACCACTGTGATTTATTTACATCATCTTTTTTTTATAGATCTCCCCTACACATGTCTATCTGTCTGTCTGTGTGCCTTTCTATATGCACGTCTGATGTCTGTCTATTTATGTCCGTTTGTTTGTCTACATGTCTGTCTATCTTTTAGAATATCTGTTGGTCTCTTCGTCTGACTGTCTAGCTGCCTCCTGTCCATCTACCCATTGATCTGTGTCACTGTCTATTACAAGAAGGTGAATTGCAGCCGACAGCTTGAATGGGTTAAAATAAAAGCATTCCTTCGCTCTCCCGTGATGTTCACCATCAGCCCAGCACTGCGCCAACCACCGAATGAATCCTGAACTTGGTGTATAGAAAAGTTGTGACCCATTTCTTTTCATTGCTCGGGGAAAACGTAATGAGGACCTTTTTGACAACTTGGGTAATTTCCTGACAAAGTTCTGGGTGAAGAAAACTCTTAATGGGAAATGGTAACTATTTGAGTGCGCAGTGGGGCCCCAAGCGAGTGTTTGCCTTGTCTTGAAAGGAATGCGGTGCTGCCTTTTGCATGTGTAATATCTAACAGCCGCTTGATAAAAGAAAATGTTTACAAGCGGAACGAACACACTTATGAATATCGAATATTTCAATATATATATATATATATATATATATATATATATATATATATATATATATATATATATATATATATATATATATATATATCCTTTCATTTATGTGACATATATGACATTATCTTTGTGTCAGTATGTTTTTCTCTGGGCATCGATTAACTTAAGTCTTAAGCTGTTAGGATAATTAATGGAGGCAGGTGTATGTTTACCTTTAGTTTGGCTGCGCCACAGAAAGGAATTTTCAGCCACATCTTGGCCTGGAAACATTTGAAGTCTGAAAACACGGACCAAAAAAAATGCACTTGGAGCCAACAGGTGGGTTATGAGGTGGTGGTTATGAGGAGCAGGCGGAGGGGAGATGGTAAAAGGCACGTTACGTGGAGGAGGTAAGAGACATACCAAAATACCGATAACATAAAAGTTGGGATGACGATCGCTTACACTGACGCACATCCTCAATAAAGGAAAGGAAAACGGTGCTCGATGAACAATAAATATATGTTATAGAGAACCACAGATCAGCTTTAATGTAAAAGTAATGGAGATTGAATGCTAAACCAAAGGCATGACACTCACCTAATGGGTTGCGATTCATTAATACAGGACTCATCAATGGTACGTGGGATAGTGAAACAGAAATCAAGCGAGTTGTGGTTTAGTGACATGAAGGACAGCCCAAAATAATGAAACTCGTCCACAAGTTGAACAGTGCACCACGAGGCCACCTGCATGTGTAGGGTGGATGCCAGCCTGAATACCTTCTTTATTAACTAGTTAACAGGAGACCTTCCCTCTCCTGTTGCTTCGCTCCACAATACCTTCTGCTTATTCTTTCCTGTGTTCTGTCCACCTTGGTAATATAGTTTAGAACGGTTTTCATTACTTAATATCTTCAAATAGTAGACTCCTGAACTCTTTCTTTATGTTTTTTTCTATTTTCCTAAGAACTTTTCATTAAATGTGACAGTATCAAGATATTTCCTTAGATAATTTGGCTTCCACTTTCAAAACTATCTTTGAATTTCCACAAACTGTTTTTGAGAGCGTCATAAATAACTGAAGAGATCCTTTTTCGTAGTCTTTGACTAATAATACGATAAATAAATAAATAAATATCCTTTAAACACTGGATAAAAGTGACGAATATTCATTGCCATAAATAACTGATAAGTTTTGTAGCCTCTGATTACTAAAAAATAAAAGAAAAGAACACTTTACTTACAAAGTGACCATTGGACAGAGCCTTCCATCCCATAACTCTCTCACTCCTCTAACACCAATTTAGAACGAAACACCCTTGGCTTTCATCACACATCGACACACTCTACCCCACTTGTGTTTCTTCGAAAGGACACATTCTTCCTCTCCTGCCTTTCATCAAATATACGGAAGTGGCTGTGTGGTAAGAGCAGGTCTGAAATTTTCTCCGCACGGTTACTTTTCAGGAGTATTCAACTGTGTTATCGGTGCGAGGAAAAGTGTCAAGAGCAGACAGAACCAGTGCTGAGAGGGAGAGGAGCAGGAGGAAGGAGAAAAATGCTATGAGTGTAAAGAAAGAAGATAGAAAAATGAAAAGGAAAAAAAATAGTTACAATGATTATGATAATGATGATGATGATGATAAAAGAAGAAACATAAAGAAGGAGAAATGCAAGAAGAAAATAGCGAAAAAAACTTAACGAAAAAGAATAAAGAGGGAAAAGGGAAAAAGGGGAATGGAAGAAGAAGAGAAAGAGAAGGAGGGTTGACAAACGGACAGACATTGTGACGATCAAAACCAAACTGGCCGACTAAATGAATGAATAATTCGCAGAGAGAGAGAGAGAGAGAGAGAGAGAGAGAGAGAGAGAGAGAGAGAGAGAGAGAGAGAGAGAGAGAGAGAGAGAGAGAGAGAGAGAGAGAGAGAGAGAGAGAGAGAGAGAGAGAGAGAGAGAGAGGAGAGAGAGAGAGAGAGAGAGAGAGGAGAAGGAGGAGGAGGAGGAGGAGGAGGAGGAGGAGGAGGAGGAGGAGGAGGAGGAGGAGGAGGAGGAGGAGGAGGAGGAGGAGGAGGAGGAGGAGGAGGAGGAGGAGGAGGAAGAGAATGAGAAGATGGAGGACTGTAGGTGAATGAGGTAGGAGGATTGAATAAGGTGTCATGGAAGGGAAAGGTAGGTCATAAGGTCAAAATTGATTAACCTTAGCTAAGGTATGCGAGGTCACGTGTGGCGTTTCTCTCTCTCTCTCTCTCTCTCTCTCTCTCTCTCTCTCTCTCTCTCTCTCTCTCTCTCTCTCTCTCTCTCTCTCTCTGCGATGGCAAACATAAATACAAAAAATGCAATCAACACAAGGGTGTTTGTCAGAAATAAACAAGAACTATTTCGAAATGCTACACTCGCACCTTGGAGTGTGTATGTGTGTGTGTGTGTGTGTGTGTGTGTGTGTGTGTGTGTGTGTGTGTGTGTGTGTGCAGTGGAAAGTGCTTTTGAACACACCGTAATATCGAATCCTCCACTAACCTCATTAAAGCTTTTGCAATACTTTCACAAACACAAACACGCACAAACACAAACACACACACACACACACACACACACACACACACACACACACACACACACATACACGGCCCGGTAGCTCAGTGGTTAGAGCGCTGGCTTCACAAGCCAGAGGACCGGGGTTCGATTCCCCGGCCGGGTGGAGATATTTGGGTGTGTCTCCTTTCACGTGTAGCCCCTGTTCACCTAGCAGTGAGTAGGTACGGGATGTAAATCGAGGAGTTGTGACCTTGTTGTCCCGGTGTGTGGTGTGTGCCTGGTCTCAGACCTATCCGAAGATCGGAAATAATGAGCTCTGAGCTCGTTCTGTAGGGTAACGTCTGGCTGTCTCGTCAGAGACTGCAGCAGATCAAACAGTGAATTACACACACACACACACACACACACACACACACACACACACACACACACACACACACACACACACTAAACCACAGAACATTTACGAATCATTCTCCTTTGACTTCTGTTATATCTATAGTGACTCTCCGGCCACGAATCACCCAGCCACCGGAAATAGAGAAGACAGGAGGCATTAACCATTGGCGGCCTGTGCGGGACGTCGCATTCCGGGAGCCGTTCTGCCGTTAGGAGGCATGTAGGTGGAAGGTGTAATTAGTGCGCTGCTGCAAGGTTCGATGATCAGCCGCTGACAGAGGGAGGGAGAGGATGGCGTGCGGTGGTTGTGATTGGCGGTGTATTGGTGTCTGTCTGTCTATCTGACTTGAGGTGTACTGGTATCACTGTTGTCTGTATCTGTTCATATTTAACTCGAGATATAATGCTGTCTACCTGTATCTATCTGTCTACAATTATACATCTATGCATTGATCTATTCTCCCTATTTAGTATATGTGTTCTTACGATTTATCGATATGTATGACTGTGTTTATGTATCTATACCTACATACATCGAGAGAGAGAGAGAGAGAGAGAGAGAGAGAGAGAGAGAGAGAGAGAGAGAGAGAGAGAGAGAGAGAGAGAGAGAGAGAGAGAGAGAGAGAGAGAGAGAGAGAGAGAGAGAGAGAGAGAGAGAGAAAGTCAGACATGTGACAACGAGGAGACAGGTTAGACAATACCAGGAAGGAAAAGAAGAAGGTAAGAAAGAAAGCAAATAAAACTGAAATAAAGACTTTCTATGAAAAAAAAAAAGGATGAAAGGCATGAACCAATAATCTTCACAGTTCTTCCTGGTAATAAGAGGAGCCAGCACCTTAGCAGCAAGTCATAGAGGAGAATGTGCCCAGATTTAAACACAAGGGAGTAAGTACCAGTGACATTCAAGAGGACATTTCCATCCCTCGCTGCCAGTGAAGGCTGGAAATCAAAAGTGAATATTGCTCTCGAACGTAACGCTAACCCAGAGCATTGCCCTTCCCCTCCTGGAGCAGACGTCAATAACCCTCCATCTCACACACACACACACACACACACACACACACACACACACACACACACACACACACACACACACACACACACACACACACACACACACACACACACACACATCTACTTCCTTGCTCCTTCACGCACTCTCACTCACTTACCCAGTTTAACTCGTAATTGAAAGGCAAATTGAAACAGTACAAAAGAAATATCGCTGTGTAATATTCAATGATAAGACAAAATTAGTGTGTGTGTGTGTGTGTGTGTGTGTGTGTAATTCACTGTTTGATCTGCTGCAGTCTCTGACGAGACAGCCAGACGTTACCCTACGGAACGAGCTCAGAGCTCATTGTTTCCGATCTTCGGATAGGCCTGAGACCAGGCACACACCACACACCGGGACAACAAGGTCACAACTCCTCGATTTTACATCCCGTACCTACTCACTGCTAGGTGAACAGGGCTACACGTGAAAGGAGACACACCCAAATATCTCCACCCGGCCGGGAATCGAACCCGGTCATCTGGCTTGTGAAGCCAGCGCTCTAACCACTGAGCTACCGGGCCGTGTGTGTGTGTGTGTGTGTGTGTGTGTGTGTGTGTGTGTGTGTGTGTGTGTGTGTGTGTGTGTGTGTGTGTGTGTGTGTGTGTGTGTGTGTGTGTGTGTGTGTGTGTGTGTGTGTGTGTGTGTGTGTATCTAGTTTGTTTGATTTATCTGAATGAAATGGAGGTAGGAGATTATGTGTGTCTCTGTGTCTGAGAGAGAGAGAGAGAGAGAGAGAGAGAGAGAGAGAGAGAGAGAGAGAGAGAGAGAGAGAGAGAGAGAGAGAGAGAGAGAGAGAGAGAGAGAGAGAGAGAGAGAGAGAGAGAGAGAGAGACATCATGTGTCTTTGTTTGAGTATGTGAATACAAACAGAGTGCGTTTGCATGTGTGTGTGTGTGTGTGTGTGTGTGTGTGTGTGTGTGTGTGTGTGTGTGTGTGTGTGTGTGTGTGTGTGAGTGAGTGAGTGAGTGAGTGAGTGAGTGAGTGAGTGAGTGAGTGAGTGAGTGAGTGAGTGAGTGAGTCTGTGTCTGTCTATGTGTGTGTGTGTGTGTGTGTGTGTGTGTGTGTGTGTGTGTGTGTGTGTGTGTGTGTGCGCGCCCGTGGAGTGGTCGGCGGTGCGAGGCGGTTGCTGGGTTGGCCTGGGGTGCGTCGCCTTTAATACTAAAGAGTGCGTGGCCAGGTTCCCAGTAGCGGCACTCCCTCCCCCGGGCCGCTCCACGTTGCTTCCTGTCTGGCCCTCAGCTTTCGGGGGTCTTGTTGCTGCGAGTGTGAAGCGTGAGGCGACCATGGGACCCAGGGGCGGACGATGAGCGTATAGAAGACGGGAAAAGGAACTAGCGGGGAAGGACGGTCCTGTTTTGCTGTCCAGTGAGTGGGCGTTACAGGGCCTTCATGAGGAGCGAGAGGCGGAAGGGGCTGGCGCAAAAGTGTTAGGGAGGGAAAGGTGTTGTGGCTGCGTAGCGCTTTGGGTGAAAGGGCACAAAGGGGAGGATTTACCATAAGAATGGGAAGGATACGATGGGAAATACCAAAAGGGCTAGGAAAGCAAAGGAGGAGGATGGTAGTTACATAGTCATACAAATAATTTATAATACAAAGCAAACACGGAAAACCTTCTAATATAAGGGGAAAAATAATGTCTAATTTAACTACGTGTTTATACATGCGTGTGCAAATGAGTAAATATTTAAACAGGGAAACATGGACACACATATTAAAAGAGAAGGGAGGCAGGGAGGCAACCGGATAAGGTGAGGGCAAAACGGTAAATACGATGTGTTGTGTCAGAGGTGTCATGTTAAAGGACAAAGCAAGCAATGTAAGATGAGAAGGTTACTTCAATAAAAGAGGAAAAGAGAAAGAACGAAGGAGGAAACGGAAGAAAAGACGATAGCTCGGTTATATAAGGATGTTTGTAAGAGGGAGAGTGAGGCTGGGGACGGGGAAGGAGGATCTTGGTGAAGAATGTTGGAGGAACAGTGCGGTGGGGAGAGAAGGAGAGAATGAGATAAGTTTCTCACGCATTTTTATTATAGTGACGCCGTGAAGAAAGATAAAGAGCAAGATTATGGCTGGAAAAAACAATCTTAATGTTCGTATAAAGATATATTATCTTATTCTTTATCTTTCTCCTCTTACATCTTCACGACTACCCTCTCTACAAATTAAAACCTTTTTATTGAACCTGTCCTTCCTCTTATTTGTTTCTTTACAATTCTACTTTCCCGGTGTTGCATTTTAAACTTAGACTTCAATCTGTGTTTAGCAAATCTCCATAGAAAAACTTCCGAAAACATAAATTTCTTTCCTTATCTTTTCATCTCTTGTTTTACTTCCTGTTTGTATCTTTCCTACCTCGTTTCCAACGTACACTTCCTGCTCGCTTTACTTGAACTCTCCCTCACCTCTTTCCTTTCGCATCCCACATCTCCACTCCGTCATCCTCTGTTTCACACTATCCTAAGCAGCCTCACTTTGTTTTCGGAGGAAGAACTCGTAAAGGATTAGATATTGCAGCTGTTATGGAGCATCACTCTAACTAAATCCAGGTCGTTATGAGAGAGAGAGAGAGAGAGAGAGAGAGAGAGAGAGAGAGAGAGAGAGAGAGAGAGAGAGAGAGAGAGAGAGAGAGAGAGAGAGAGAGAGAGAGAGAGAGAGAGAGAGAATAGTTGCGGATGATTGAATTATCTTTATAACTGGATGTAAGCTAACGAAAAAAAAAGACGTTGTAAGATTGTAATTGCATGAAGGGGAGCAAAGAGTGAAAACGTGTGTTTGATGGAGAGAATTAACTGATTGTATACATCTGTGAGGTAAATAATTTTGAATACGTATGAAATAGAAATGAAAGTTTTGGAATATTTTTTTAGTATAACTACAAAAAAAAAAAAAAAAAAAAATCCGGAGCACAGAATGACGTAGAGTATAGGGGAAAATATAGAAAAAAAAAAAACAGAGTACTGAAGACAGAAGAACATGTGAACATTAGTAGAAGCAAAGCATAAAGCAAAACATACGACAACATCGGAAGAAAACAGAATACAGGATAGAACACAAGGACAAGGAAAGAGAGTTTGATTGCAAGTGAAGAAAACAAACCAGGACAAAAAACAGAAGACGAGGCGCGTGATACTGTATGAAGACAAAGCACAAACCAATGCAAGCTGAAAAGAAAGCACGACGTAAGCAAAGGAAGAAGACAACAAACAGATTAGAGGTACAAAAGAAACTACAAAATATGAAGACAGAATAAAGGACACAAAGAAGGAAGACAAAGAACACTCCAAATCTAACCGGAAAAACAGAAAACCACGGAGTTAAAATGAGTCTTAGGATAGTAAGTAAATCCCTGGCTTCCTTAAAGCTACTTGGCGGACTGTACGAACCTCGCTTTGTACCACCAGCTGCTGCCTTGCCAGTCCCCGGTAACAGCCTGATATTGGTTTTCTTACTCTATTCAGATCATTACTGGATTATCATGAACTTTCCTTTATACTTGTATTGTCATAGGAAAAAAAAAAACCAGTGCAGTAAAAATACTCATTACAGGCTCATGAATAAATGCCAACCACTGCATACCAACGAATTATCGTGACTTACGCTTACGTTCAAGATGAGTAAGGACTGCCTCTTTTGCCTGAAGAATGAAAGATTTGTAGGCGTAAATAACAAATAATAAAAAAAAAGTATTCAATAATCATTAACAATCACTTACATCGCTATTATCGAAAGACGTAAAGTGAGCGAAAAGCTTTCTACAACAGGGATTTATTGAGTACTGGAGTATATCCTTTAATAGCCACTTATTGCCTGATACAAATTGCTATATCATTTTTAAAATATGCATAACTTGTGCTTTCAGTTTTTAAGGAAACATGTGACTGTCTTGTACATCTAATACAGAAGATTTTCCTGCATCAGGAGCAACACTAACAAACACAATACATGAATAACACTCCTATCGTGGAAAAGACAAAGGTTCATAGCTAAACGGTCTGTCATGTAGCCAGTAACGAGGTAAACAATTAACCTCATCACCCACAATGACATTTTACTAGATTCAGGCCAATAGATCAATGATATGTTTAATCTGTTACGTATATTCAGCATTAATTTCAGTGCGAGGGAGTGAACCGCATTAATTATGAGGCTTTGACCGACAAATCAGATCTCTATTATGCATATTTTTCAATCCGTTGTAAAGGTGAAAAATACGAAAGTAAGATAACTGATCCTTTAAAAACACTTAAAGCAACAAAATATAGATGGCGTAATGCAACTTGGGCTTTATCTACAAGTAGGGGGCCACCGTGGTACAGAGGAACCATGTGTGCTTTGGGGTCCGAGGGGTCTCCAAGAGCACGTGCTCGAATCCTGTCCACGGTCCGAGTGTAGGTTGGGCTTCCTCACTCGGGGCAACGGTTTCCTAGCGGGTGGGCTTTGAGTTAGGAGGTACCACAAAATTCCCATAAATTCCCGTGAAAAGCCCCATGGTATAAATAAAAAAAGTCACATTCTTTAAAAAGATATAAAAAATATTAGTCATATTAATAGACGCCTTTAATAATTTATTAGCAGTGCTTGCAGAATGAACGAAAAAAAAAACAATAACAACACCACAATAATGACGAGGGTGAAAAAGACTAAGGTGGTGGTGGTGGTGGTGGTGGTGGTGGTGGTGGTGGTGGTGGTGGTGGTGGTGGTGATGATGATGATGATGATGATGATGATGATGATGATGATGACACTTACGTAATTATAATTTCATATTTTCTTATATTAGTATCGTAGAACCTTCAAGTTGCATGAAAGTGGGAAGCAGTAAGTGAAATATGATAGAAACAATCCGTAGAGTCTTGAACGTCACGTTCCTGCATCCTTGTTGTAAGAGTTGAGAGAGAGAGAGAGAGAGAGAGAGAGAGAGAGAGAGAGAGAGAGAGAGAGAGAGAGAGAGAGAGAGAGAGAGAGAGAGAGAGAGAGAGAGAGAGAGAGAGAGAGAGAGAGAGAGAGAGAGAGAGAGAGAGAGAGAGAGAGAGAGAGAGAGACTAGAATCATATATAAATAAGAGAGCTGTTAAATAGAAGCAATTTTACAAAGCTTACTGGAAACACTGCCTGATTATATCTAATTATATCAAGGGCTACCTATTTCTTTTTTTTCGAGAATGTTGTATATAAAAATCCCACTTAATATACGCTAATATATAAAACCATTAATTGACAATAATCTAAATAAAACTAGTAAATAATCATTGACAGTATATGGGGTTAATACTCCCTCACATATCATCTTTACCTCAACATATCAATTATGACCGTATATTTCAAAGAATATTTAGTATACGAGAATTTAAAACTTAATATGGCTAAATACATACCTTTAAGAATGGTTTCTTATCATGGGCCAGTTGTTTGAACTTATAAACCCTTCATATGTGACGAACCACGCTAGGAAAGCAGAAAGGAGCATGAAAGTTCTAGAGAGTTAAAAGGATGCCAAAAAACTTATGCTTGCTTTACATCGTAACTCACGTTACAGCATTTACCACACATGCCTAAGGCAATTTAAGTTATATGTAGGTGTATGTATCTTTATTGTTTCCCTTTAATTCTTCCCGTATCATCTCGATATTAGTGTGCTTAATAAATTGTGTGGTTCTTCTTTATGTATCTATTTAATGAGGTAGACGAGGACATTGTAGACATAATAGTCATTGAAGAATGAGGGAAGAAGGAAGGAACGGGGAAAGGGAAGAGACACGGGTCAGCGGGCAGATTCTGAAAGACAACAGACGAGAGGGAAAAAAAAAAAAAACTGTGTCAATTCTAGAAAGAATCATGACATTAACGAGTAAATAAAAAAATGGAGGAAACTGGAAGTGAAGGAGTTACATAAGGAATCGTGACCAGTAGCAAGGAAAGGGATTCAGGCCTCGGGAGGTTTAGACAGAACTCAAGAAAACATGTGACCGAGCTGGGAATGAGTAGATACTGTTCAACCTGATCTACTGATGAATAAACAAACAAACAAAGGTCTGCATATTTCAGTTAAGATATTTCATTATTGAAAACTCATGCCACGAAAAAAAAAAAAAAATAAGAGTAAGGTGACTACAGACATCGCACGGCCTACACTCTGCAGTCCCTGAGTCAATATTCGTGTTTGTGTCCTTCAACGTTATGTACATTACTTGTGTGTAAATGTACGCACTATATGTTACTAATAAACTATAACAATTAGTGGTTTTTCCTTGTCATATTATATCCTTGTCGCTGTGTTGATAATGTTCTTATTGTTCTTATTTCTTCACGTTTTACTTTTCTCATAAAAAAAAAATAATGTAGTGAATTTAATGTATCTATTCTAATTATTCCAACCATTTTTTTTCGCTGCAATTCATCCACATCAATTTACTTAATTTCTTATTCTTGACTTTTATTACTATTTTTTTTTTTTTTACCGATGAAGTAATACACTGACCTACGACATTTTAAACTGAAATTAGACATCATGCGTGATTCAATGTTCTTTTATGGTGGTATTTCATACAAAACACACACACACACACACACACACACACACACACACACACACACACACACACACACACACACACACACACACACACATACTTTCACTCTCTCTCTCTCTCTCTCTCTAAGCTCCTCCTCCTGTCACATTCTCACGTTCAAGAAAACATCAACCTTTGTATGTCTGACGCCGGCTTGTCTGAGTTAAGGTCACTGTTTGTGTGCGTGAGTGCGTGCGTGCGTGCGTACGTATATACATGTGTGTGTGTGTGTGTGTGTGTGTGTGTGTGTGTGTGTGTGTGTGTGTGTGTGTGTGTAATTTCATAGAGTATTATTGAATTCACACAAAAAATAGAGTTAATAACATGCAACATATGTTTTTCGGTACGAACACACACACACACACACACACACACACACACACACACACACACACACACGAACACATTTAAACAGACAAACAAATATATGGGTAGGTGAGAGGGAGGGAGAGGCGTGGGAGAGGTACAGGTGCATTGCGGTTGTCGATACTCTGGCCTGACTCACCACTGACCCTCCCTCTCTTCCCCGCACCCTCTTTTCCTCACCCTCCTCTCCTTCCTTTCCTCCATTTATGGTTCTTTTCCTTCTCCTCTTTTTTCCTTAATTTCTTCTTCTTTTTCTCTTCTTCCTTCGTTATTTTCTGTTTCCCTTCTTCATTTTTTTGTATCTCCATATCCATTAATATAATTCTTTTCCTTCCCTTTCTCTATATCTGTCTCTACCTTCTCTTATTCTTCCGCTTCCGTCTTTTAATTCTACTTCTCTTTTATTTTCATTCATTTCTGTTTCTCTCTCTTTTCCAATCTTCATACTTTGTCTATTCCTATTTGTATATCTCGTCTCTTTCACTCTTTTCTGCTTCTCTCCACCTATCCTTCCCTCTCCTCCTCTCCTTTCCTTTTCCTGATTTCATTCACACTTCTGCTTTCCTCTTCCTGTCTCTCCTACATTTCTTCCTTTCTTTCTCTCCTTAGGCTTCTACTTCCATTTCCCCACATATCAAATTTCTGCTTCTCTCTTCCCTTTACTTTTCCTTTTATCCATCAATATTAAATGCAGTAGAATCTTCCTGTAGCGTATTACATTTCTTCTTTACTCATCATATTGAATGTTATACTGGTATTTTTTTTATAATGATTTTACACTAGTTTTGTATGTCTTTTAAATTCTGATCTCTTCGTTTCTTCTTTCTTTCTTTTATTCTCTTACTTTCTACTTTCTCTCCTCCAGTTGTCTCCCCTCTTCACACACCCCTAAATCAGTACACTTGGGCGTTCAATCTTTTTGCCTCCTCTCGTTCTCTCCTGCATCTCCTTCCCATGTTTCCTTTGCATGATTTTCTTCATTCTGTCCTTCCTCCTCCTCTCTTTCCTTTTTTCCCTTCATATCATTTCATTTATTAAACGGTTTACTAATTTTCTCTTCATTTTTTAGTACTTTCATCACGTTTGTTTTCTATAAAATTCTTTTCATTTCTATATTTTCTTTAATTCATTATCTATATTTCTCATGTCCTTTTCTTGGTATCCAAAATATTTGTGGTTTACCTTTAATACCTTTTTCTTTTAGATATCTTATTTTTTAGACCTGGCTTACAATTATTAATTTTTCTTTCCTGTTTTCTTATTGCGTAGACGTAATTTTGAAAAGAGATTTGAAAATGAAAACTAAAATGTTTCTGCTAAAACCACGGAACTGCACAAAATTGAAAGTTTACTTACACAACGAAACAAATGTTAAACGTAATATAAAACCAGGAAACATAACAGAAAATCCATAACAAAACACAGAAAAAATATACACTCACATCATAAATTCTCGTCCAGTCTCTTTATTTCCTGTAAAACACATAATACTTGCATAAAATTACATTAATGAGTCGGGATGGCACTTTTCATGGCATATACATTTATTCAACACGCGACAGGTGAGCCGCGTTACACCTATGGATATAACAGTTTTGTTCAATGTATACAGGGAAACAAAAATGTGAGATAAAACTGCAGAGAAGTTGCGTGTCTAATTAACGTTAATAAAAAGACTAATACTATAATGTCCGGTCTGTCCTAATATCCAAGCGATATTTTC
>NC_059278.1:4619643-4707143 GCF_017591435.1 Portunus trituberculatus | reverse complement strand
CTACTCAGCGATGAAGCTTGGTTGAGAGGCAACGGGTAGCGTGATAGTCGACGGGAATGGAGTCATGACGCGGAGTTACTGCAGTCTGGCGACGCATTTGGCTTCAGTTATGAATGTCGGCGTGGTATTCTAAGAGAGACTGGTCCTGGATTAATGATTTTTACTACTGCTGCGATTTACACGTTTCAACTTACCTAGTTTTTTTTTAAACTTTTTACCTATTGTGTTTATTGTTGGTATTGTTACTAGTTATTGCTGTTATTGCTGTAAGTGTTTTCATTATATTGAAATACAGAAAAAAATAGAAAACTTTCTTAATAAGCTCATAATAGTAATTTCTGTCCACGTAATACAACAAAAAAATAAGTGTATGTAAATAGAAGGTGCAAAGAACAGTATCATTAAAGGGAGGAGCTGCGTGACTCTCTGGTATATTGATCGACTCGTAGGTTAATGATTGCTGGATCGATCTCAGACAGGGATGGTTTTTGATAGGACAAGCACCCTTCACTCTCAATCGTAACCTTGAAGATACGATCTATTAGTTATGGTGCTGTATAGCAAAGTAAAACTCCGCTATAATGAGGTGTATAATAAAACATGAATACCATATGGCCGAAGCTGTTGTGCAATCCTGGCAACACTACACTTGTTTAAATACAGAGACTGAGCACACAATGGAGAATAAACAAAGCAATCGAGGAGAAGGGCTCTTGAACCCAACACACGGACCATGACGCGGCCACCACAACCTATAATGTTCAACCAGTAACATAAACAACCACACAACCAGAAGCTTAACGAGAAGATAAAAGTAATGAAACAGCCAGAGAGAGAGAGAGAGAGAGAGAGAGAGAGAGAGAGAGAGAGAGTGTGTGTGTGTGTGTGTGTGTGTGTGTGTGTGTGTGTGTGTGTGTGTGTGTGTGTGTGTGTGTGTGTGTGTGTGTGTGTGTGTGTGTGTGTGTGTGTGTGTGCGCGCGAACATTAAAGCTGAATTAGCAAGTCTCCCGGCGGGGGGTTGGTCACAATACAGAGAAGAGATAAGTGAGAGAGGAAAGTAAAGGAGGGAGACATGAGAGTTGTACATCAAGGAGGGAGGAGGGTCCCTCGAGGCATTCAGGGAAGACAGGCAGGGAGGAATGGAGATATGGGAGGAGGTAGAAGGTCTTTAGCAAAAGGGAAGAAGGAGAAGCAAGGGAAATATACTGACTGACAACCTTCATCACAACCTCGTAACTTTTCCTCTTTCTTTTAATTTTATTTTTTACCATCTACCCCTTCTTTTGTTTTTTATCTCTCCTCGTCTTCCAGAATCGTCGACCTCCTCTTGTTTTCGTCTTCATTATAGCACCATCAATCCTGTTTTTACATTGACACCCTACTACTGGTATTCCCTTAATCTTCATTCCTCTTCACACTTTTTTCCCAGCTCTACATTCCCCACAATTCATTTTCCTTCTCTGTTCGCTTGTTTTCAATTCAGACATTCCATTACTCTCACAACCATTTATATCTTTTCTCCTTGTTGTCCCCTCCTCCCTATCCTTCTTGGTCTCTCAATCTTCCCTCCGTTCCTTTTCCTCCTCCTCCTCCTTCTCCTCATCCTCTTCCTCCTCCTCCTCCTCCTCCTCCTCACTTCCCAGAGACACCGAGGGACTTCTCTCCATTACGATTCCGGGTGTTAGAGAGTTGTGAGGAGTTACTTCCTTGGAGAGCTGGGCATTATTTGACTTCTTGGTGTGTGTGTGTGTGTGTGTGTGTGTGTGTGTGTGTGTGTGTGTGTGTGTGTGTGTGTGTGTGAGAGAGAGAGAGAGAGAGAGAGAGAGAGAGAGAGAGAGAGAGAGAGAGAGAGAGAGAGAGAGAGAGAGAGAGAGAGAGAGAGAGAGAGAGAGAGAGAGAGAGAGAGAGAGAGAGAATGTTTGTCCGTGAGCGTGAATATGGGTAAACAAGAAATCACCAACTAGCGGATCCATCAAAGTAAAGCAATAGAAAAGAGAAATAAGCAATCCTTACTACTTTTACGCATCCCTCTCCCTTCCTCTCCCTCTTCTTCCTTTCCATTCCTCAAAACTCCTTCCTTTTACTTTCATTTCTAACCGTCGATCCAACACACCTCGAGTCTGTCTGTCCCCACAACTTTACTAATGCCGAGACAAAGTGACAGATACATACGTACATTTTTACCATTTTACTTGAATCAACGAAATGCAAAACCATTCTTAACCTCACAGACCACCTGATCCTCGACACGCACGCACTTACACAAGACGTGAGACTGTGGCTTCCTCGAGTACTTGTGACACTTGGCGGGATAATCCATGACCCAGGGAGGCAAGCACGATCCCAGTCACACGCCGCCACCGCTTACAATACACTGAACACAAGAAAATACAGGTCAGGAAGAACACGACTTCACAGAGAAGGCAGCTGTGTATGGGGAATTGCATAACGTTTGAAGGTTGTGTAAAGAATAAAGATGGAGGAATAAATATGAAGAGAGTAGGAGGAAAAATATTATGATGGAAAAGTTCACGTAGAGAAAAGAGAAAATGCTAACTTGAATTCAGTATATGTGGGAGAGTGGGTGGGAGGAAGGGTAAAAAGAGTGATGGATTTGATAGGTGGGTGTTGACAGGCGTGATTAGGGAAGGCGTGAAAGGAAGACAGTGAGCACGACAGGTGTTAGGATGATGAGTCGTCAACAACAGAGGGAGACAATACTGAAGAAAGGGTGACAGAGAATTGCCGGGGTGGAGAGAGAGAGAGAGAGAGAGAGAGAGAGAGAGAGAGAGAGAGAGAGAGAGAGAGAGAGAGAGAGAGAGAGAGAGAGAGAGAGAGAGAGAGAGAGAGAGAGAGAGAGAGAGAGAGAGAGAGAGAGAGAGAGAGAGTTTCGAACAAAGAAAAATAGAATACAATGTCAAAGTTTGAAAGTAAGGACAACGAAACCTGTAAGAAAAGACAGAACAGAGAAAGAGAGAGAGAGAGAGAGAGAGAGAGAGAGAGAGAGAGAGAGAGAGAGAGAGAGAGAGAGAGAGAGAGAGAGAGAGAGAGAGAGAAACACAATAACAAACTTTGAATGTTAGGAAAACGAAAAAAACTATAAGAAAAGACAACAGAGAGTGAGAGAGAGAGAGAGAGAGAGAGAGAGAGAGAGAGAGAGAGAGAGAGAGAGAGAGAGAGAGGGGATGGGGAAAGAAAGGAAACCAATCGGCAAAAAATCGTGTACCATGAAGCCAACGACTGGAAGCATTGTTTACTATTCCCCGGGACACGCATCCACTCCTGCAACTCAGGGAGACGCTACCCAGGAGCAAGATTTCCTCACACGCCGCACTGTTGCCTGCTGATCTACGACACGCACGCTCCATAGGCAGTGTTCCTCTAGTCTCTGTATGTACTGCCATTGTTCCCTTATGTATCGTTGCTACTTCCTCGATGCCCAAAATAGCTCAGTGGTTCTTTTTTTCCTTTTTCTAAGCCCCTCAGTTAGCCTCCACATCACAACCAGTCACCTGAAATAGCGAACATCAATGTTTCCAAATCTAAGCTGTATTTTTAATTAACCCCTTCAATATCATGACGTGTTTCCATATTCATTCTGGTTACTGTTTGGTGATTTTTGACAGCTGGAGAAACTTAGATCGGGGACTAAAATAGTGATGACTCTGGTCAATAATCTTCTGACCTCCATAGACCCTTCCTAATGTCAATAAAATGGTCTAATCGTACACAAATTTCAAGGTAAAAATGTGTCCAAGTCTCGAAGGGTTAAGGAAAGCAACATGTTCTTTGGTCACCGCCTAATAAAAGTTATGTAACTGCTCTGTTTTTAAACTTATTCCAACAAAGTGAGGAAGTTGAAATTTTGGTCACTTACTTATCCGTGCTGTTTATAACGTGAATTTTTTTTATAAGATATTTATGTTTAAAAAGGCAAGAGAAGTGTACAAAAAAAAAAAAAAAATTACATCATCATCCCTTCTAAAGATTTACTCTTTTCCTGGTGCCAGAGTGTCTTAGTGAGGCCTTCCAGTCATTTTATATTTCCACCTTTGAGTCGCCATTCACGAGAAATGAAATATGGAAAAATGTGTGGTGTAACTTTAATATGTCAAGGGCAATAAGATCACACACACACACACACACACACACACACACACACACACACACACACACACACACACACACACACACACACACACACACACACACTTAGGAGGAAAACACCATGATGATGATAGTAAAGAAAAAAAAAGAAAAAAACTCGCTAAAAATTCAATAAAAAGTCGTGACATTACTGGAAATACTAGATTGAAACACAATGCCCTTTTCGCACTACAAAAGCGACTTCTGAACGTAAACAACCTGCAATAATTGGAATATCTTCAGCAATGACGCTGCAAACGAGTGTAATATCGACTAAAAACTGTACCTGCCACTGTGGAAAATTATCCTATATTGCTGAAGTGGCTTTTAAACTAACAACACACGGCTGTGTTATTGGCACATACTCTTCACAACACCAAAATGAAAAAGAAAAAGTTTTACTGTAGTCTAGCGGCTGTGTTAGTGAAGGTCACACGACGCGCCACAACACACAGCCAAGACACAACATAACACTGCACCAAAACAGTGCACCTCAATACTATACTGACACAGATTGAAGACAACACCATACCATTTTCCCTTCAACACAGTATCACAACAACACTAGAAGCTACACGTTAGTACTCTACAGCATCACCAGTATGCTACACTCGTAATCACTGCACCACAACACACCAGTCTAACAAAACAGCACATCACATCCCACAGATACAACACAGAACAACTCCTCACCAGTATTCTAACACTCCAACAAGACGTACATTATCTTAACACTGCACCACAACGCTGCACCAAAATACTACACGAATCCCCACCTCCTACACACACAGACGTACATACACACACACACACACACACACACACACACACACACACACACACACACACACACACAAACATAAAACGCTGCTAAATTATCGGAGAACCAAACACACACACACACACACACACACACACACAGTACAAGACAAACTCCATACACAACATATGCCACAAGAGTTCGACAGCCAAAGTGACCGCGGCACCACGGAATACAAACACAGCACATTGCCAGAAATAACAACAGCCACACAATCCCCAAGACAATCATGAAAAAAATAAAGTATATGGAAGTGGAATACTACGACATACTACGGCACAGGACACGAGGTTACTCCCTTCAAGCACCACAACGCACCACCACAACGCCACCTCAGGATGCACGTGGTGAGGACCATTCATATGGGATAATAACAGTTTTCCACGCGCGTTGCCTGAAGGAAGAAAAAGTTGCGGAAGGACGGACACACCAGCATTCCTCTCAACCGGGAAATACACATAACATGGAGGCCAAGCGATAACCTGCCAAGCCTCACCAAAATCAATAGTGGAAATATGAGATGAATTGCATTAGAAAGTGGATTGCATCTGACCACCGGAGATTTGTGCCTATGACTCACTATTTACTTTTCTGCCTGACTACACGACCCTAACTCACACACAACTCCCAACTCACTCCCAGATGCACTGATGGCTTCCCAGTCTAGTTCAAGGGACGCGGAAAGGCAACGCCAAACATGCAGGAAGTCCTCGAGACTTAAGGCTTCAAATTTCTGTACTATTCGTAAGGACATTTATATTCCGGGGAAGTGTTGGACGACTGCCTCGTCTCGGATACCACAGCTTTCCCCTCCATCCTCCACCCTCCACCTTCCACAATCTCTCTCTCTCTCTCTCTCTCTCTCTCTCTCTCTCTCTCTCTCTCTCTCTCTCTCTCTCTCTCTCTCCCTCTGTTTCGTAAGCGAAGTTATAACATCTGCTTTCATGTTTTCATATCTGGCAATATGAAACACACACACACACTTTTATATATATATATATATATATATATATATATATATATATATATATATATATATATATATATATATATATATATATATATATATATATATATATATATATATATATATATATATATATATCTATCTATCTATCTATCTATCTATCTATCTATCTATCTATCTATCTATATATATATATATATATATATATATATATATATATATATATATATATATATATATATATATATATATATATATATATATATATATATATATATATATATATATATATATATATATATATATATATATATAAAGAGAGAGAGAGAGAGAGAGAGAGAGAGAGAGAGAGAGAGAGAGAGAGAGAGAGAGAGAGAGAGAGAGAGAGAGAGAGAGAGAGAGAGAGAGAGTATATATAAATATATATATATATATATATATATATATATATATATATATATATATATATATATATATATATATATATATATGAATGATCATTTCTTATTCCTTTTGATTTTTCTTAAGTCTAAAATTAATTAAAAGAACTACTCTCTTTATCAGAAGATATGCTGTGCCTCTTTTGTTAACAGAAATTTTAGATTCGCCCTATGGAACGAATTTTATATTTTGTGAATAGGAAAATAAAGCTTATTTCAAATGATTTTTTTTTATATCTATCCACTTTAGTCTTTTCTCTTCCACCCACAAGACACACACACACACACACACACACACACACACACACACACACACACACACACACACACACACACACACACACACACACACATTCAAACATACACAGGTGCACATGCCGTGAAAGAGTCTCTCTGCCCTACTAACAGCGTCCAGCCGGTGTAGTTGGACAACACCTGCCTCTGAAAACCTGTCTTGACGCCGCCACCCGCTGCTGCGAGCACAAAACTTATCTCCGTCCCTCAGCGTCCGTTTGTTCCAGTACCTCACCTAATTTCAAACATAGAAATAAAAGATGCTATCTCATGAATCATAGTTTATTGGTGAATGATAGGTGTGTCTTAGTAGGGGAGCCCCACCTCTGCGGTCTGGCGGCGGGTGTCTGGGCGCCGGCTGAATGTGACGGCTCGAGCCTCCCGCCACCACAGCAGTTAATTATATGATAAGACGATAACGGATGCCGCCACGGATCCCTGGGCAAAGGGCTTCTTAACATGTGTCAGGACAAAACTCAATCAAACGAATTTTTGATGGCAAATTTTTGCGCACCGTGTACAAGCAGCCATCTCCATGATAAGGGTCGCCGGCCGGGGCTACAGGAGAGAAGAATGCCGGTGACAGAAAACTAAGTTGCATTATACTAAGGATTTCGAATGGGCGGGGCTACGCTATCCTGTGTATGTAAGTTGAGACATACTCTTAAATAAACGATAAAGGAGAAAAAAAAAGATCCTATATAAGAAAAGAAGCAGATGTCGCTAGGATCGTGGCGACGTGCGCGCGCAGGAAGAGCAGCGGGCTGGTTAGCAGCAGGGCTCACCAGCTTCAGTGTGGCGAGAGGCAGCCGCGGAGTCGAGTCATGAACGACCCGCCGCCTCCTGCCGCCCCGCAGGCCCGCGGGGAGGGGGCGCTATCCCCACTATCCGGCTCCTACCTACTGATCGTAGTGGCCCAGCCCCATGTGGAGCAACACAAGGATACAATTCTTAGCAGAATATCTAAAGGTAAGTTGAACATGTCAGTGTGTGAGGGTGTGTGTGTGCTAAGGGCCAGCTGGTATGGCTCGTGGGGTTGGGGGGCCCCAGCTGGTGCCGGGCCGCGCCCAATCAATGCCGTCTGCCACGTGAGGCGCCGCCGGCGGCGCCCTGGGAGGCATCAGCTGATTGCTGTGGCCTTGCTATCACTCACCCTGCTACTGTCACCAATCCCCTGCCACTTTGCTCACCTGAGATGCACCTCCTCCAAAGTGTGACTGGCCATAGGAAATACAAGATGGCGCGAGTCTGTCAAAACGAGCCCGGAGATTCTGTCAGGAGACAAAGTTCCCTGCTGCAGCAGTGCCATGGGCATGGATTGGTGACAGCGAGTGCCGGGTCATGCCCGCCACTGCGGCATTCTGGGTCAGGGCGGGAGGCGGTGGGCGGGTGCCAGCCCTCCATGATGGCCGGGATGACAATCAATACTGGAGTGACGCGTTGCCCGCAGTGCCGCCCCCCCTTCGCCCCTGACTCCCGCATGACCACCAACGCCGCCCACACACCCACACAGACATACACACACACACACACACACACACACACACACACACACACACACACACATATAACCGTAACAATACTCAGCCAGAAATTATTTTGAAAAGCTTACGTGAGGAAGAAGAGGGCGGCGCCCTTCCAGAAGATTCAGACATTAGTCAGGCGGCGACCTTGAATCTCGCGTGTGTTTCCCTCCCTCTCTACCTCCCTCCTCCCTCCCTCCCTCTGTCTGGTCTCTCCCTTTTCGCCTCCAGCAAGCAATTTTAGAATATTTAGCCACTTTCACTCCTCCCCGACTACCCGTTCACGCGTGGCCCTCCTAGAGGCGCCGAGCGTCTGCGGCTGAGGCCCACCGCCGCGAGGGAGATGATCACCCCCGCCTCAGGCTGCGGCACAATTGGAACAGTGCGGTTGAACAGAGAAAAACATTCCCAAACGGTGGAAAAACACATTGGCTGGTAATTGCCCTTAAATCAGGAGAAAATCTGACATTTTGTGAACGAGACACTGACATTTTTGTTGTGGTAAAAGATGAATAAATCATCAATGAATTAGTAAAAATAGATGAATTGCATAAGACAAATACCATAAAAAAAGAAATATGAAAGTAAATGAAGAGAAAATAGGATTCGTTCTTCCTATTATTGACAATATAAGAATTCAAAACTTATCTCGTATTTGCAATCAGTCAAAAAATTCACAGTATTATAATGTGGAGAGAAATTTACCCAAAAATGCTCTTTTCCCCTCACTTTGCCCTTCCCCCCAAAACACACACATACACACACACACAGACACACACACACACACACACACAGACACTGGCACGCACTCGCGCGGTAAATAAATGCCTGCGTATGTCATCATCTAACCACAAGTTTCTCCATTGGTATGTTTTTTCCTCTTTGCAGTGCTTTCATGATGTTTTGTCCATCTCTGGCAAGAAAACAAACAAAGTGACGAAAAAAAAAGAAGAAAAAAACTAAAAATAGCTCTTTAAAGTAAAGATTTGACTCGGGAGATTTCAGTAGAAAAAAAATCATAAACATTTCAGCAGAATACATTCACACCAACGCTGCATTAACACTCCTTGAAATAATACGGCAGCTTATTATCGAACCAAGCCGATTACATGCTAAGCTTGTATAATTCTGAACCAGCTACAGGTCATTACAATGCAGCGCCCCGCCGAACACCTGCGAGTCCTTTGCGTTAAGTGACGCAGGCAAATCACGTAACATTTTCTTTCTTCGACATTGTCACGGTCCTTAAAGACAATGATCTGACGCGGTGCCTAATGATCACTGTCCAGGGCCAATGAGCCGCCTAGTCATTAGTCATTAGGTCACTGTAGGCAAAGAAGAAGGGATGTAAAGGGAAGGAGAAAATACATGTTCTGACACTTTCCTCTACTTAACTTTTCTCTCGTCGATTCTTGTCACGCTACTCATTTGGCCTTGCATGTTTTCGCTTCAGTACTTTTTCATTAACATTTCCTCTCTCTCTCTCTCTCTCTCTCTCTCTCTCTCTCTCTCTCTCTCTCTCTCTCTCTCTCTCTCTCTCTCTCTCTCTGTCCCTGGTACTGTCTATCGCACTAATCAATCAACCCTGAATATTTACACCTTCACTTTCGCTCATATTCTATTTATTATCATATATTTAAACTCTTTTTCTTTCTCCTTTCGTTTCTTTCCTTCTTTACTATACTTTTTTCTATCAGCTGTAGTATTTCCTATCGTGATGAGTACTCAGGTGAATGCATTTGCTGTCAATTTCCTCTTTTCTCACTAGTTTTTATCGCATGGTTTCTTCTTTCGTCGTTGTATTTTCCTCTCCAGTTTTTTTTTCTTTCTTTTTGTAGCAAACAAAACGTCCGCCGCCCCTTTTTTTTTCTTCTTCTTTTCTGTCCCACTCTTTTGCTCCTTTCTTCTTTACATCTCATCTACGTTTTTCTTCTGTCAAAAAGTTTCACGCTTCGCTCTTTCTGAAATAACCTACCACTCTCTCTCTCTCTCTCTCTCTCTCTCTCTCTCTCTCTCTCTCTCTCTCTCTCTCTCTCTCTGCATAATAGATATTCTCGCCTCTAACCTTCCATCTCTCTCTTTCTCTTTCTCTCTCTCTCTCTCTCTCTCTCTCTCTCTCTGCATTATACTGTACATATTTACGCCTTCCCTTCCTTCATTTCCTCCGTTTGTTCTCCACTTCTATGAATTTAGTCTTCCCTCATCTCTCTGCCTTTTCCCTTATTCATCTTCTCTTTCTTTCTTTGCCGCCTCTCTCTCTCTCTCTCTCTCTCTCTCTCTCTCTCTCTCTCTCTCTCTCTCTCTCTCTCTACACCGAGCCTTTCTCCTCCTTCATTTCATCCATTTCTTCAGTTCCGTAAATTTAGTCTCCTCTTACTTTGCCCCACACCTTTTCTCACGCAATTCTGTCTTTTTTCCCTTTCCCTCCTTTTTCCTCCTTCTATTCCTTTTACCCCCACTGCACGATGTCACGCAGGCCTTCCCTTTCCTCCTTCCCTTCCAGTGGCACCGGTCCAAGGATAATTAGGTAAATGCATCGCAGGAAGAGTTGGCAAGGCTCCCTCTGCTATATATCTCCCGCCTTCCAGTCTGCTGCGGCCGCTGGGATGGGGGGACATGGCGGGGGAACCGGGTGTTGCGGGGTGGAAACTAGTATCGATAATAGGGAGAATATAAAGTTGTGATATGTGTTAGTGAGCGTTGAGAGAGAGAATGATTAGTTTGGCTTGTGTTTGTCTAGGCTTGACTGACTGGCGGCCATTTTCACTTGTGGTATGCTGTTTTGGCTTTGATTTTTTTGTGTGATAATAGTTAACTGCATTACAGCTCCATGAATAACTTGTCTGTTTCCGTCACATCTATGTACTGATGTAAAGCTAACAGTACAGTAGGGTTATGTCATGAGCTTTTACTTTAGCGTTGGCCGATCATACATATTATGGATTTTCCTCAACAAATAGTGAAAGAATATCACCATTTACCACGAAGTTCGATCTGCTTTGAGCATATCCTTGAAAGTATGTTTAAAAATTGAAGATATCTACACACACACACACACACACACACACACACACAGTCAAAACACAGCAGTTACTTAAGCAGTGATGACATATCTCAGCCGGCATCGGTTCCCAGTAAACACAGAGAGAGTAAATGTTTGCGGCAGGAAGACCATGTTCTTGAGAGACGGCCGGCGGGCAGGGCGGCGGTGTGGTGAGGGGAAGTTCCGCGGACTTGAATGCGTCCGTGACCCAAACGATAAATAATAATATTAGTATAATAATAATAATAAAAATAATAATAAAAATAATGATGACAATAACAATAATAATAATAATAATAATAATAATAATAATAATAATAATAATAATAATAATAATAATAATAATAATAATAATAATAATAATGATAATAATGATGATAAAAAAAAATAATAATAAAAGAAAATAGCTCGAGGAAGACAAAGAAGAGGAGCAATGAGGGAGGGTAAGAGGGAGAAAGGAGGGAGAGAAGAGAGGCGGTGAGAGGCTTCCCTTCCCGCCGCCACACTCCCTGCTCCACAGCCCCTCATGTCTGGCCACGCCGCCACTATCGTCTGTCTGTTGCTGGTCTGTGGCGTGACAGGCGTGGCCGGCCGCTATCCACCCACCTCTGCCTCACCACCACACAACAAATATATGAAACAATAATATATACAACATTGACGCTGGTATTCATCCCAAATCCTAATTAATTCTTATGACAAGGGGATTTGTTTTCTGGGATATTCCAAAACAACGCTAATATTGTGATAAATGAAGAGTCTTCTCTTAGTAGTGGAATGAGGGAAACGTGTGGCATTGATTGACCATCGGTGGGTCACGTAGACACGAGCACAACGTAACTGTGCCACGCGCGTGTGTGCTCTGCAAACGCCTCATGAATGCACAGCACCGACATTACACCAGTGTGGAGAGAAACCTTCATTGCGATTGAGAAATGTATTAGTGTTAGCCCACCCCCATCCACACACACACACAAACACACACACACACACACACACACACACACACACACACACACACACACACACACACACACACACACACACATCGTAATATTTGTTGACAGATCAACAATTAAACACGTCATTTACAGAGAGAGAGAGAGAGAGAGAGAGAGAGAGAGAGAGAGAGAGAGAGAGAGAGAGAGAGAGAGAGAGAGAGAGAGAGAGAGAGAGAGAGAGAGAGAGAGAGAGAGAGACTTGATGAAGGTCAAAGGGAGAGCTCCTGCCTGGTTGGTGCACCACACACGTTATAAAGGAATATGAATTAATTACAAAAATGCATATAATTCTCTGGCACCTAATTTGCATGTAATTAAGCAGTAAAATGTTTGGGTCTCAAATGTAAATTGAAGCAGTAGTTATATTAATTTGGTTACTGTATAGCTGAAAACAGCATTTGCATTTTTCCCATTAATAACTTAAGAATGGAATGACAATTACCATGAAAGAAAACAAGAAACTACAAACGGCAAACTAAAATTCCATATGAAAACTAGAACGGCTTGCCCGCATCCGAGTCGATATGAAAGTGACTCTTGAAGGTCACGTGCGTCTGTCACGGTGCACTTATACATAGTTCGTTACCCCGCCCGCCTGTCCCACCGCATGCACCGTGACTCATGGCAGCTCACCTTGTACTACTGCCAGGTGTGGGTACGATGGCCCGTCATCAAGCTGGGGAACAAAACAAACTCACGCATCTTGTCCTTTTTGCTGACTCTACCTAACACACACACACACACACACACACACGGTAACTACTACCACTCATAATACCAATACCGTCATCTATCATGACTAATAATTACATATTTCAGTCACCAATACCTCTCCTTTTCCTACAGTTATTCATACTTTCACTTAATACAATATTCTACAACAACTACTACTACTACTACTACAACTGCTGCTACTACTACTACTACTACTACTACTACTACTACTACTACTACTACTACTACTACTACTACTACTACTACTACTACTACTACTACTACTACTACTACTACTACAACTACTACTTCTACTACTGCTACTACTACCACTACTGTTGTTGTTGCTGCTGCTGCTGCTAACACTATTACTACTCAGCTACTACTACCATTTCTACTACCACTGCCACTACTACAACAATCACCACCATCAGTATCATCACCATCCCCACTTCTGCTATTATTGTTTCCATCACCACCACCCTCTCATACCCTTCACAATTATCCTTTAGGACGCAGACGAGGAAAACAAACAAAAACGAAACATTCTTCCAGCCTCTCTGTGCCGGCGCTGGTCTGGAGTGGCTGGGGTCACGGTGAGCGGCGCCAGGTAGCGGTACACCCCTTTATTTTCCCCCGCCCAATGACCTCCCTCCCCCGCGCGCTCTCTCCCTTGTTACCTGGTGTCGGGGATATTACGAGGATATATATGTTTTTTGCATCCCCCTAAATTACCAAATAACCACAAAATTACAGTCCGAATTCTGGCAGTAATGGTCCCTGAGTAATGAGATGCGAAGGGGACAGAGATGCGAGGGAGAGGGGGATTCATTCTTTCGATTTACGCTTCCATTTCGAAAGGAAAGGAATAACGTTGTAATTAGGAGTTTTAATTATTTTTTCTTTTCAGGGGAGATGTGTATGTGTGATGGTTTTGAAAGGTCAGAAACGTGAGGGAAATCTAATACGATGGAACATTATAAGACTTACTATCAGACACACACGCAAAAAAAAAAAAAATAAGGAAAAATAATTAAAACACCTACGTTGTCTAAAAGCTTAAGCTCATGGGAATCATCAACAGGCTTACTATTATAAGAAATCACAAGGAATAAGTAAAGAGAGAACCTGAAAGAGTGTTCCAGCGACCTACTAAGCTCAGGGAAAGGTGTTTGTAAGCATGGCCATAAAGAGTAATCGGATATCCAAAATCCACTATTCCGCTATCCAAAAAAAGTAATCGATTATCAGCTGCAGAACTCCTTTTCCCCGGTGCTAGGTTCAGTGTGTGTGTGTGTGTGTGTGTGTGTGAAAGGGGGGAGAGAGAGAGAGAGAGAGAGAGAGAGAGAGAGAGAGAGAGAGAGAGAGAGAGAGAGAGAGAGAGAGAGAGAGACTACGTGAGGATTGTCTCTTGATTTATAGTTTCTTCAATATTTTTCTTCCTCTTCAGTCTCAGTCTTTTTATTCGTGTCTTTTGTATTCTCTCTCTCTCTCTCTCTCTCTCTCTCTCTCTATATAACCTGACAACCGTATTGACCAAGCTGCGACGTATGACTCACCAGCTGTCACATTCACCACCAGCTGTGACCACCAATACCACCACCACTACCACCACCACCACCACCACCACTACCATTACTTATCACTTCCATACTTCCACCACAAACAAAACCACCATTACGTGTCACCGCCACCACCATTACCACCACTTGAGACCTTCCTCAGTCACCACCAAGCCAATTACTTTCCACACAATATCGCCTCCAATCACGACCTTCCCCAACAATCTCGCCATCTCAGCCTTCGGTATGCGGTGGGACCAGTTTTCCTCACCCTAATAGAAACCCCACTATTTCATTCACTACGTTCATCTCGAGTACCCACACCATATCACACAATTAAGCAGTATTAAGCAGTATCTCCACCACAACCGTCAGAACCACCACAATCAGCCATAACAACCATGTAACTATCAGCACCACACGGCCGTTACAGAGATTCACCCACATTAGCATAACCCTTGAGTTTAACCATACAGATTTCCTCTTTTACTCCCATAAAAGAATCGTAATTTTTCACGGCCAAACTTTCTCCGTAACCAGCAGCTTTACAGGCGCCTTATCTTGAGAATGACTCCCGTTTCACATGATGGACATTTTGAACTTCCTACTCATGAGACGGAAGGAAGAAAGGAGCAGACACACACACGGAACGGAGTCACTCCTTAGACGACGGAGAGGGAAAGAGAAAGGCACACAGGCGGAAAGAAAAGCAGTTAATGCAACAGTGAATGCGACAAAGAAGTCGAGGAGGAGAAGGAAGAGGAGGAAGAGGAGGCTGGCAGGGAAACTCAGTCGAGGTCACCGCTTTCCCCGTCGTGTGAGTGAGTCAGTAAAGGTTAGAGGTTGCTGACGTACCGTACAGGTTGGTACTGTAAGCTGTGTTCTCTCCACACCACACTGATGGATAGGCCGCTGTGGTTGATGGTAACTCAGACGAGATGAGTGTGCGAGCCAACCGCGGACCCGAATCGGATCGCGACAGACAGACAGACAGACGAACGGAGAGAGAATCCTTATTTGCATTTCATTTGTATTGAAAAGAAAAAAAAAAGTTGCTGAGGTTTAAGTTTGAAAGTTAATACGGTCGATTTTTTCTTCTCCGGTTTTACAATTTTCCCCGCACAGTCAGGATATTGCTTGTTTCCCTTCAGGCGGTAAAGCAGGCAAAGTTTGAGCTTTAATTTCTCTAAGTTAGATTGGTTCCGTCCGTGTTCACATTTTATTTTCTCTATGCTATGTGAATGTGGAGCTTTCCAAGCGAAAAAATCATCTACAGTCACTGGGAGCTAAACGGAAGGCAATTTATGTGCAGCCGCCGTGCCGCGAGCAGCGTTCCTGACGGGGGATTGAAGGTTAATATTTGGTCATATTGACAGTAAAGACTGTGCAGAAACAAATTGATGAAGAGTAATAACAGTGATAGTAGCAGCATAAAAACAACAATGGTGGCGGTAGTGATAGTACTTGTTATTTCTATCATTCTGAAAATAAAAACAGGAATCCAATATTTAAGGGGAAAATCTACTCGTACTTTTCCCACCATTGACTTCCCTTCAGCCAATACTAGTCTGTCTTGGTTGGGGACGGGAGAGGGGAGGAACAGCTGACTCATCCGGCCCTCCCTTCCCCTCCACACTCTTTCCCTCCAACCCCATCAACCTCCCCTCGACTCAAGGGAAATGCATCTGACATCACTATCTCGTAAAAATACAATTGCATATACACAACATATTTTCATAATTCATAACATCTCTTCTTTAAGTATCTTTTTCTCGTCTTTTTCTCCACAAATTCCCACAACTATTCATTTCCTCTCTCCCATTACTCATTTCATATACTCACGAGCGTTGACAGGTCACCCCGCCATTTCTTACCCACTGTGTGATGCAACTGACACGCTCCCACTCGTCCTTCACAGGAAACACAGGGATGCGATACAGTTTGGGGTCATGTTTTTTTTGCGGCTGATATAATTAAACCTGATGATGACACGATATTTTGCACAAAGCGTTATTGTGAACCTGTTACTTCAGTGGAATCATGATTTGGTTGCTGCTGATTATGGAACACATGGGAGGGAGGCTATTAATGATGGCGGCGATACCTGAATTACTCACAGGGGAGAAGGGGAGAAGGGAAGCGATGTGCGGTGGTGGTGATGGTGGTGGTGGTGGTGGGTGGTGGTGGTGGTGGAGGCAGCGGCGGGGTTAGTGAGGGTGGCGGCAGCTGTATCGAACCACCAGGCCGATAACATTCTTTTCCCTATTCATCGCGTTCCAGAGTGTAATGGTGATTTGGGATTAAGGATTCAAAATTACTGTCGAGAACATTACCGTAAATCTCATGAAATCTCTGGATTCATTACGTGATAACATGTTTCGATGTTATTTTCTTTTTGTTGTTGTTTCCCAGGCTGCTGCTGCTGCTTCTGCTGCTGCTGTTGCTGCTGCTACTACTACTACTACTACTACTACTACTACTACTACTTTTACTAGTACTACTACTACTACTACTACTATTAACAGAACCACCACCATTACTGCCATCGCTGCCACTAATCCTAATACTACTACTACTACTAGTACTAATAATATTATACTACTACTATCATTATTCTTGTTGTTATCTTAAAACCACAAGAAATAGTTATAATGACGATAAGAAGTATAACGAGGCAATAAAACCCTTTCTCCGTGTCTATATATAGCGATGGGTGGTGCGGCGGAGGCTACTACGCGTGGTGTGGCTGCAGGTACACTGGAATTATCGATGTCTTTCCTGAGGGAGCGCCCTGCACCTGTGTGTTAGTGGTGCTCTTGTGTTCTGACTCATTACAAAAGTGACAAACTCATGCCCCCACAAAATAGGAACTGATCGTTACTGTTCTGCAGTTTCCTTTTATTTTATTGTCCTTTTTTCTACCTGCCTAACTGGGAAGATTATTTTGATGTATATATTCTTAATTAACGATTCTGGCGTAATCTCTGTTTAATTGAACAAATTTCAATTGATAATACAATCTCATGGTTTCCCTGATTGTAATTAATTTGTCTCACTAATCTCGCAAAGCTTCCTGATCTAGTGGTGCGTAATCACACGTAATCTCATTTTATCTAAACTTATCAACAAAAAAGCGCTAAAGCAAACATAATGGCAGCGTCTCGAAGAAATATTAAATGCTGCAGTCGTGACCGTATCTCTCCTTGCCTGACCTGTCTCACGATCACCAAACAAAACTACAAAGCCGTACTTTAACTCAGCACGCCAACGCACGTCGCCACACACGAGGAGACACTTTGGCGCCAGTGTCTCCAGGAAGTCTGCAAGTGCCAATACAGATGGTGTCTAAGAACCTACCCCCCTCCCAGACACAGCTTTGCCATTAAGATAGACTCACTGTGCGCTGTTAATAAATTGCTAACAGACAGAACATACCGTCAGTACATGGAAGAAAAGAAAGTTAATTTAAACATTCGTAACATTAGATCTTACTTTATTTCTCGGTACAAGATTATTTAGATCAAACATGTACAGCCATCAAAATTCAAAACGTATCAAACACAAACTTACCATTAAAATAAATAGAATCATAACAACATTTGACACACTTCTAACAGCATCGGAACTTATCTTAAAATGTAGTAAGAACAACCCCTCAAAACATACGCCAACACCATTACTGCATAGAAATTAAACGAACTAATGTGGCACTCATGGCCTCAACACGTCGAGGGCTACCATCACATTACACGTTATCTCATTGAACGGCAGCGCCAACAATGAAGTCAGAGCTTCAAACAGTATTGATCATCGGGTCACTGGCGTCCTTCTGCATGTTTTCATAAGTTTCGTACACCTGACTAGGATTTTTTTTTTTCCCACAACGGCACGCAGCAGACAGACAGGCGCCGCTCGTGTCGTGATGGCGGTGGATAAACAAACGATGATACTAAAAAAAATGGATTCTTTCTCGTGTAATGCGAGGCCTGAACTTATAGGGCGGGTTGGCTAAAGGTGAACTGACAGGTAAATACCACATGGAAGGACTAGGTGTGGCTGCGGACGTGGCGGCTGAAAAGGCAGGTGTTGCATGATGATGCAGGTGTTGTTAAAAGAATACTGCAGGAATATTTTGGTGGTATCTCATGACAAAACAACTGAAATGCAGTAATGTACTATTGTTTAAAAATACCCATGATTATCTTGTATATACATTAATCTAATTTACAGAGAAAAGACAGGCACATAGCGGGACTTTGTAATAAAACAATAGCTATTAAATAACATACGTTATAAGTAATAGTTTATCGCAGCAACACACAAAGAGTAGATGAATATATAAATACACACACAAAAACAAACAAACAAACAAACATTTGATTTCCTCTCTTATCCCAGTGACATTTATTTACGCTATTTTTTGAGGGTGGATGTGTAATAACTGTCCACCCCAAACACAATAATGTCTCACACTCGCTGCAAGAAGTGTTTAATATCTTGAGTTTCTTATATCAGCACCACATAAAAGCCGACTAAAATGACAGTCTCTCTCTCTCTCTCTCTCTCTCTCTCTCTCTCTCTCTCTCTTATATAATCCGGCCCCCCTCCCGTTGTCCCCTTTATCCTTCTAGCTCCCTCTGACCTTCACGTCCTTTCATTCCTTCCGCCCTCCTCTCCCTCCGGCTCTGCATGGAATCAATCCCCGTCTCGTGTCTTCTATAGCACTGCAGAGTCTTCGAGTGTTTAGGACAATGTTACATAGTCGTGTCAAGGAAGAATACGAGTAGATAGTAAGGAAGAAGGAAAGGTTCTCGGTTACTAACTAGAACTTTTCCCTCGTAAATCACAGAAGGGGAAGGAAGGTAAGTTATGCCTTTGGGAACTCCTTAACCCGCTGCTGGGAAACGTTACGACACCATAAGAATGTTGAATAGCAGGCAGGAGATGGAGCGCCAAAAGGAAGAGAGAGGATAGTACGAGGACGCACAGAGTCTTATGAGAAAGTGTGGGCAAGCTTGTTTCTGGCGATACAAAGGAGCAGAATAAACCTTTTTCGAGTCACTTTGCATAATGGAATGAGGAAAAAGGCGAGCCACGTGGAGGCAAGCGATAATTTTTCATTTACTTTCATCATGTTTTGTCTGGGAACAAATCCCCCCTCGTTCCCTTTTTTCTCATCTACACCCTCCCTTCTTCCCTTCCTTCCTTGATCCACGTGGCTCCTAACGATAATATTCATTTATTTTCACCATGTTTATAATATAAAAGCGCATCTCCCTTTCCCCTTCCTCTCCTGCCTACTCCCTGTCCCCCTCCTCTCTCTCCTCTCCTTTCTCCCTCTGTCCTGTGAAGTCTGGTGATAAGAGGGACGCGTGCTTATCCGGCATAGTCCTGGCAATTTACTCTCATGCAAATTTGGATTCATGCTCATTTCGGTTTATTTTTCCCTCCTCAGTGTCCCTTCCTTGACGGCGCTTTTTGAGTGCGCGAGGGGCGGGAAATCTTTATTAATCTTGTGGGAACTTTCTCGCAAAGAAGAGCAACCAAATTAAGCAAGAATTGTATTATGATGAGATGATGCATACATACATGCACGGAGCTCCTAACTTCTTTTTTTGTCTTACTTTCCACGATGTTCAAGTCAAGGCCGAGAAAGAGAAGGAAGGAGAGTTGAAGTGAGAATAAAAAATGGAGAGAGGAGAAAGGACTAGAAAAAGAAACTGCAAAAGGAGGAGAGAGTAAATGCAGTGCAATTTAAGAAAAAAAATGGAAAAAAATAAGCAGAACAAGTAGGAGAAATGCAAAACGGAGGAGAGACAGAGGAAGTTCAATGAAGTTAGGGAAAGAGGAGAGGAAAACGAGTGGATGCAAGTTGATATTAAACAAAGCAAATATTTAGGACAGCCATGTTTTAGCTGCACTACTCTACAAAAGCTATAGGAGACAGACATAGAAAAAGAGACAGAGGATAGGGAGATGAGGAAGGGAAGAAGGAAGAGAAGGATGAAGGAAAGGAATCTGAGAAGAGGTGGAGACGGAGAGTATAGGAGGATAGGGTAAGGTAGTGAAGGGAAGGAGAGGCAACGAATGCAAGGCAGGAAGACGGGAGGTGCAGTATAGCCAGACATAAGCACGTCTGGCCGCCACACTCCCGACCCTCCCCACCTCCGCTATTGGACACCCTCCCTACCCCAAGCCCCCACTCACCCACCCGTGACCGACACCACAGTCACATGTTGTCACGCTTCACGCTGCCTGGTGTATATGCATATGTATGGAGGGTGTGTGTGTGTGCACGTGTATGCAGGGGAACTGTACTCACCCAACAACATCTGAGTGTACCAAGGGCGTGGCGGCGATGGGGAACTGGAAAGTGATAAAAATATCCTTTAGCTTTGTCTCTCTCCTCTCTCTCTCTCTCTCTCTCTCTCTCTCTCTCTCTCTCTCTCTCTCTCTCTGCTTGACGTCTAAAATTTCCTCGAATTCGGCCCCGCCCCGCCTCTTTCCCCACTCTGGCCGCTCTCTCTCTCTCTCCGCCCACGCCCCTCCCAAGCCCCCGCCACGCCTGCCTGCATGGGAATCGATGTAGCCGCGCGGGTTGCATGACACAGGCGCCGGCTGAGGTCGAGAAGTCGGGGAGGTCTGCTTGTTTGCCTTGTGTTTGCTTGGGAGTGTCTGGGCTGGAGAATGGCAGATGAAAGGATATAGAGTGCCGAGAGAGAGAGAGAGAGAGAGAGAGAGAGAGAGAGAGAGAGAGAGAGAGAGAGAGAGAGAGAGAGAGAGAGAGTGTCATGGGGAGGCGATGATAGGTACTGGCAACAGCGTCCCTAGTGAGGAGGGTCGGGAGCCAAGATAGGGTAGCGCTGCACTGGGACGTTTACTGTTTTACTGCAGATGATTTACTGTGGAGAATCATGTGATGGTAGTGTCTGGCGCTCCTGGCCTGAGTGTTCCCGACATGCAGTGTTGGTTAGTAGGTATTCACAATGCAGTAATACCTATCATTCTCTTTGCACTGGTTTCTTTCATTATTCTTAGCATCACGATTTGCACCACTGCTGGCTATTCCGACTCTAGCGAATGATATGAACAGAAATATCGTATTACCTAATGCAAACACTAACACATCTGCAGATAATTCAAAGGTTAAATAACAATGTTCTTATGCGTTCACTAATACAAAGTAAATATAGTGTGTCCGTATCATTTATGCATTTCATGACGGTTTAATAGGCCATAAATAATACAGGTGTTCAAGTGTTAATCCAGCTTCAGAAGAGAAGAGGGCTTAGAATCGCGGAAACTCAAACACGCAAACACTGCACGGTACTGAAGGAGACGCTACTGATTGGCAATATAATGCAGGTTTACACTCGCACACATACAAAATATGACGGTAGTTTTCGGAGCACTAGACTTATATGAACACAAGCGAAGATTAAGTGAGCGCTTGGTCTTGCTGGAAAGTTGACGTAGATGCGTGAAACATTGTGCAGAAGACGTAAGAAAAAAGACTAAAACGTTAGGCGGGGGAAAAAAAGTAAGCCTGTGATTTATGACTAGCAGCAAGACAATTAAGGCTCTGGTGGGAGTTAGTGAGGAAGATTAGACACCGAAGGAGGAATAAATCACGGAGAAATATTAAGAGCTATAAATACTGGCTTGAAGATTAGCAACTTAGGAATTACCGCCATAAAGTTCAGAAAAAAAATATAAAGAAGAAATGGAAAAGGAGACTGTTTGGGTTTTAACAAGACATGGCTTTTTTCATACGGTGTTCCAGTGTTATTTCATTAGAACTTGGCCACAGGTAGAATAGCAAGCCTTTCTCTCTCTCTCTCTCTCTCTCTCTCTCTCTCTCTCTCTCTCTCTCTCTCTCTCTCTCTCTCTACACACACACACACACACACACACATTCACAAACACACTTTCCTCCTACTATGCTACTATGCTACTATGCTAAAAATAATTCTCTATGTTCACTAGTATAAGGATGTACTAATGATGACTAGCTATCATTGAAAAATGTGACGGCAGTTGTCAGGAATTTAACACATTCACAGCAGAACTTGGAAATGTGAAGTGTTGCGAGTATGACAGATAACATTTCAATATTTTACAGTAGATTGCTAGATATGAAGTTGAGCGGAAACACATACGCGAATGATATATAAAATGACCATATAAAGCCGACGAGTACTGATAAATGGCTAAGATTACTACACAATAGATCACTTCAATGGTGTGTGTGTGTGTGTGTGTGTGTGTGTGTGTGTGTGTGTGTGTGTGTGTGTGTGTTATAAAAGAAACGAAAAATTAAACAAAATGGGCCGTGTATATTTACAAAACAAATAAAGAACTTAATAAATCACATAATTTGGCTCACGCTACCAAACACAAACCTAAACACCCACCCACACACACACACACACACACACACACACACACACACACACACACACACACACACATAAACAGACACACCATTACCAATAAAGCACATAGAACTAGGTCACATTATAAGCTAATTCACACTCAATTCAAGCTCATAATCATTTAACAACATACTAAACGTAATACCTGACACAAAAAAAATCTGATTAATAACCAACAACACAAAAAGGGAGATGAAAAGACAAAAGACAAAAAAGAAAACAAAAAATCGCGGATACACACACAAGAACAAATAATAGAAGTAACAAACAGGTGTAGAATGAATGAATAAGGAAATACGGGTGAGAATACAGGCTGGAAGAAACAGAGGAAAGGATAACAATGGGCAAAATGATGGACGCTGAGCATTATGCAAAGAAAGTGGTCGGATATTCCGTAAAATAGGACGCACTTCTGGAAGAGTTGGAGGAGATGGACGAGGATGAGATGCAGGAGGAGGAGAAAGAAAACTAGGAAGTGGAAGAGAAGAAGGAGGAGGAGGAGGAGGAGGAGGAGGAGGAGGGGAAATAAGAGCAAAGTATATATAAATAAGGAAGGGAGAAATTTTGCAAGATAACTCGTCCAGTAAAGTGATTAAAAAGATTTACTACTTCTAAGATAGCAAAATGAATATTTGTATTTTATTTTACGAGAAAGGGTTACGTTGAGGAATTTCTTTTCGTCTCTCTCTCTCTCTCTCTCTCTCTCTCTCTCTCTCTCTCTCTCTCTCTCTCTCTGTGCCCGTGAGCCCTGTTGATCAGGTTGCCGTTAACAGAGAAGACACGCAAAGACTATCACAAGACCTCCGGGATTCACACTAAGCAGGGCAGCTTCGGTGATCAGCGACGTAATTCCTAGATCGGCAAAGTGTCCAGCAAGGGATAGAATGAAAAGCTGTGTTTACGTGCGTTATCAAGGTGTCGCTATGAATGCAAAATAGTTGATATTTATTAGTAATACGAGATTGTTAGAACTGTGCTCGATGGTCTAGAAAATTATGATGGAAATAGGTAGTATAACACTTTCATAAAAAAAAGTATCTGATCACATATCACGCAGCACTTTTTTTGTCACAGATATTGCAAAATTAAAATGGCTCCCATAAATGTATGGAGTGGAAAGCTTTTCACGCGAGAGGTGAATTCTATAAACAGACGTGGGACATTCATAACTATTTGTTTTAGAGGCAATTTATGAAATGGCCCAACATCACAGAATCACATTTTTTACCAACACATAGAAATAATGATTCATTCGGCGCATTAACGTGAAAAATAAAATAAAGTTGTAAATGTGCACATCAAGATAACATTTTCCTATAAAGACTAAAGGAAAAATTTGTAGTAACAAAATATCCAACACACAATAGTTAACATCAAACCAACGCAAATATTTGAGTTTATGTTTATTAAAATAAAAAAAAATATTGCATAAAGAGAGAGAGAGAGAGAGAGAGAGAGAGAGAGAGAGAGAGAGAGAGAGAGAGAGAGAGAGAGAGAGAGAGAGAGAGAGAGAGAGAGAGAGAGAGAGAGAGAGAGAGAGAGAGAGAGAGAGAGAGAATATTTGATGACTTTGAGTAAAATCTTAGCAAATTTTATTCAAGACTTACTGAAATCACAAGATAAGAAATGAAACAGAAGAAACTCACGTGCACCAAGTTACTTCTGCTGAGAATTGCTAACTTTTTAATCTTACTATCTATTGTTCCTTACGTGTATTATTCTTATATATTGAAGAGTAAATATATCAGCAATCTGTTTCTCAATTATATGTGCTTTAAATTCTCTCTCTCTCTCTCTCTCTCTCTCTCTCTCTCTCATAATTTGAGCGATTCCAGCACACTTTATCCACTTTTCTTCCACACAATGGCGTCATATTTTCACTCCATCACTCTCGTTGCAATCATCGTCCGTCACTAGTTCTCGCCTTCCTCTCTCCATTTTTTCCTGTACTGTTACATTATTTTGAACTTTTTTTTGTTACATTTTCTTTTCTGTTCCAGCCAACCCGTTTCTCGGTTGACATCTATTTCTCTCCCTATTGTTTTAGAGCAGAACGTGTTTGTCCCTTTGTTCTTCTTCCTCTTTTTTCTTTCTCTCATGTTTGCTTTCTTTTTTTCTCCTCTTCTTTTCTCTTTTTTCACTTACTATTTATCTTTTTCTTAAAGCTCTTCTCTCCTTTCTGCTAATCCTCATTTCTTCTTTCTTCTCCCTTGCTCGCTCTTCTTCATTCTTCAGGTCTCTTCCTCTTACTCCTTCACTTTCTCCTCCTTCCTTCTTGCCTCTCTCGAGCTCCGTCCTTCTCTCCCTTCCCGCCACCTGCTTCCCCCACCATCTCTTCCTCTGTCTATTAATACACACCAGGAGGGAACAGTCCGCCTTCTGAGAACAATGTCTTCTCCGCTTATACCGAGATGTAATTTCTGCTGCTGCTGCGTGGTCTTGCGGTTATGTGGAGGAAAGCCATGGAGGGAAGGGAGAGAGGAGGAGGGATGTAGCAAAGGGGATATAGTAGTGAAAGGAAATAGAAGGTATGCGAATGGTAGGATGCAGGGAAATGGTTTAGCTTTTGTGTTATTAACTCATGCATGCCTTTCTGTATATTAATGGAAGGTGTGTGTGTGTGTGTGTGTGTGTGTGTGTGTGTGTGTGTGTGTGTGTGTGTGTGTGTGTGTGTGAGTGTGGCTGGATTGCTCACTGAATAATGTGATAATACTGACTGACAACATTGAGGTTTACGTGAAATTGGCAAACTACCTAAGTATACATCCACTGTTCCAGCCAACCATGTCTACAAAGAAAACAGCTATTTGTGCAAAATTTAGCTAGACACATGAACTATAATAAAGAGAGTGCTTTTCCCTCCTCTCTCCATCTGTTTGTTAGTAAACATTTCAACGTCCGCTGATCTCCGACCTTTGTTTTCCCTCAACTTGCCGTGTTTGTCTCTTTCCTCTGCTCCTGCCTCTTTCCTTGTTTTCAGGCAATACCATTATCATCTTTTTCCCTCTTTTCCCCTCCTGCTTTCTCTTCTCTTATTTTTTACACAATGTTAACACAGACACACACACTCTCTCTCTCTCTCTCTCTCTCTCTGTGTGTGTGTGTGTGTGTGTGTGTGTGTGTGTGTGTGTCTGAGCATTTGCCAGCTCCCTTGTATTATCTCTATCTCTATCATCATCTACTTTACTTCCTAATCTCGCAGTATATCTATTGCACATTTCCCTCGTGCAACATGGTAAGTTCACTGAGGACATTACTTTTAGGCTTAAGAGTTTCCTCATAAAAATAACACGAATTATACGGAAATAAATGGGATAGTGCTCTAGGAAAATATAGGTCCCATTCCACCTTTTTTTCCTTCCCTCCTAGGCAACAAAGAGTGAAGGGAGAAGAAAGTGGCGGATCTTTCCCCATTAGCTTAGTGTCTGAATTCCCACTCGCTGTGTTCACAACTTCTGGTTCTCCTTCACTTCTGTCCAATAATTCCTGGCATTCCGTGTAAGTCTCCCTCTCAAATCCCAGTATTAACTCCGCTTTTCCAGGGTTTATATATATATGTTATTTGCTAAATCGTTTCCTTTTACCCTCGTAATTCTTGTTTCTGTTTCCAATATCACAATCACTGTTTATTTTCAACCTTCTCTAATGGTTTGTCTTATAATTGATCGTTTTGTTGACTAGCACATTTTTTCTAAGTATTTTCTGTTTAGTCTAATACGATAAATATATATTTCTGACTTCTTGTTTGATCATTTTTTGTTTGCTCTATCATCCCTGGTTTTATTTCATTTACTAGTTTCCAGTCCCGCATTTGTTATTTGTTCTTCGTCGTCTTACATTCACTCATTTTACATTATTCACCAGCGTCGTTTTACCTGTTGCAATATTCTTCCTTCACTTTCCACAACCACAAATGTCACGCGGTTCTGACTTTCTCTTACACTTCAATAGTTTATTGTTTGTTTCTCCATTTCTTTTACATTTTATTTATTCATTATGTATTCCCTGATATTCTTAACTTCACTCTCTAAAGACGAAGTTTACTATAAAATCTGACCTTTCAGACTTCATAATTGTTTACCTGATCTGCTTTGTTCCCCCTTAACTTTATTACTGGTCAATTAAAGTTTTTCTATGCCATGGTCTTGGAAACACGGAAGCATTGCAAGGAGGGAGAGCAGTGGAAGGTGATGGAGTACATACTGAATCAAGGGAGGGCCAGGAATGAAGCATAAAGTCGGCCTAAGTAAAGGATCAAATTAATCTGTGGCGGCACTGTGAAAATGTCCCACCAACCTGTTAACCGACTGGCTGGCCACAATTTGAGGCCGCTATTCTTTTTCTCTGCCTCTCCAGAGAAGCCATTTAACTGCCAGTTCAGTAATACAGTCTATGTTTTTGTGGGGATTCGTTTGACAAATGTAATGCAATGTGGGCCGCCATGGAAGTGAAATGCGGTACGACAATTTGGGAGACGCCGGAGAAAATCAATGGCGGAGGCAAGTTGTGCGCCTGGCAACGAGAGCCACGCTCCGCGCCTAGAATACTTGTTTAAGTTTCCCACCACAAAAGTTTAATGAAAAGAAATATATTCAAGGAGTGAATATAATGTCAATAGAATAAAGTAACATAATTTTCGTGTAATGATGAAAGTAACAAGCAATGATTAGAATGGAAAAGAACTGGAACCCAACACGAACACTGGAATCTAAAACATTTTAACTTGTCAAAAGTAACAAGAAAATTATCTGAGCTAACTCAATGATGAATTGCTAAAGAGAGAGAGAGAGAGAGAGAGAGAGAGAGAGAGAGAGAGAGAGAGAGAGAGAGAGAGAGAGAGAGAGAGAGAGAGAGAGAGAGTAAAACAAGGTATGACTCTTATTCATTCAGCTCATACACTTCCATTTCCTTTGAATAATAATAGCGACTAATGAAGAATTCACAAAAGTCACGAAGAGAACCGCGAGATGCTCAAAGAAGAGTAAGGCAGAGCAGAGTGTGTGTGTGTGTATATGTGTGTGTGTGTGTGTGTGTGTGTGTGTGTGTGTGTGTGTGTGTGTGTGTGTGTGTGTGTGTGTGTGTGTGTGTGTGTGTATATCAGCATCCGCATTCTCTGTTTCTCTCTTTAGCACATTTTACCTCTCGTTACCTGTATTTCTTTGTTCCGGTGTCTGTGTTTGTGTCCTGTCTGTCTCTTTCCTCTCCCTCCCACCCTCTCTTCTCTTTCTCTTTCCCTTTGTCTCTCCCTTCACGTCTTTTGTTTACTTGCCCCAGAGAAATAGGAACAACCTGCACGTTTCCTGAAATTACATACACGTATAGGAATTATTTTCTCTTAGCTATTTTATATTTGTACAGTGTGTGTGTGTGTGTGTGTGTGTGTGTGTGTGTGTGTGTGTGTGTGTGTGTGTGTGTGTGTGTGTGTGTGTGTGTGTGTGTGTGTGTGTGTGTGGCGGGAAGGTGTGTAAAAACTCTGAAAAATGTAGTTGCATCCTGTAAGAATATAAAAAAAAAAAGTATATACCGAACAGTCTAGGTAAAATTTAAATCCATTACTTAAGCTCCCGTTATTAAGAGCACCGAGGAAATAATAAAAAAGAAAAGACAAGAAAATTATAATATACAAACAAAATACTGAACCTCCAATGTATAAGGAGAAGAAAGTTGAAGAGAATAACAACCCAAACGCAAGCTATTAGAAACTCTCTCTCTCTCTCTCTCTCTCTCTCTCTCTCTCTCTCTGGATAATGGTATCGTCTTGCTTGACTATTACAACCATTAGCGGAGTGAAGTTGAAATGAATGTTGAAGGCAGAGAGGCTTGCCTGTCCCGGGAAGGCGGAAGGGAAGGAGAAAGGGAGGATGGGTCGGACGGGAGGGAGGGAGAGAGGGAGGGAGAGAAAGGAGGGAGGCGAGGCAGGAAGGGAGGCTGGAATGATGGCAGGCAGCGGTTGGGAGAGAAAAAGCTAGACATTCGGAGGATGCAGAGAAGGAAAATAGCGAAAATGGTGGAAAAGAACGAGAGAAAAGGAAAATACAGAAAATACCACTGTGACTAAGAGAGAGAGAGAGAGAGAGAGAGAGAGAGAGAGAGAGAGAGAGAGAGAGAGAGAGAGAGAGTAGATGGAAAATTGTTGCGAAGTCAAGGAGAAGGTTAGAAGTAAAATAATCATATTAGAAACGCATGACAGTGGAAGACGAGGAGGAAGAGGAAGAGAGGATAAAAAAAGGAGACGAGATAATATGAAAAGGAAGTAACGAAAGGAAACTGGAGTAGGAGCGAGGGATGGAAGGAAGGAAAGGAGAGAGGGAAGAGGAAGCCCTAAGAAACGGGAGGGGAAATAGTGAAAAAATGCAAAAAGAGGAAGAAGAGGAAGAAATATAAAGCACCAGGGAAAAAAACAGAAGCACTAGTGAAGCACATAACACATCCTTTGAAATCCTACATCCCCTCCAAGCTCTTCACTACCGATCTTTCAATTTTTCGTCAGCTTTTCATGAATGCGAATATGTACAAGATGATATCACGTATATATGCATTTACGTAAATTTAGATGTGAATAGTGCGCAAGTAATGTCCGCGTGTATAGGTGTAGATGTGTATGTGTGTATGTACAACGCTCCTCTCCGCTCTGGGCTAATAAAAACATCTCGGTTCCTCTAAACACACGACGTCATGTCCTCGTCATTTCCTGTGGCACGAGAGAGAGAGAGAGAGAGAGAGAGAGAGAGAGAGAGAGAGAGAGAGAGAGAGACTCCGTTAAGCCAATTATTCAGTATTGAACTTCCCACCACCACGTGTTTTGTCATAATTGGATTTGGTCTTTCCCTCAAAAAAATGTGAGAAAGAAAAAAAGCCACTACTGTTACCGATAACTTAGCAAAAAAATAAAAGTGTCATTCTCTCTCTCTCTCTCTCTCTCTCTCTCTCTCTCTCTCTCTCTCTCTCTCTCTCCTGTTTACGACGTCCTGTTTCTCATTTCCACGCTGCGCCACTCAAGCCGGCGTGAGAAGCTGTGTGTGTTTATGAGTCCATGCATGAATAGGTGTTGAGCTGAGGGCTTCGCGCGACACATCACTCACATACCATGAATGCTGCCGTCAACATTGCGCAGTGAAGTGCGTGAGGAGTCATGTTCCGTAGGGTAATTGTCTGCTTTTGGAAGATAAGCCAGATGTTATTGCTGGTACTACTACTATTATTGCCGCCGTTACTGCTGCTACTTCTATCCACTACTACTGTTTTTCCACCTCTTACTACTACACTACTACCGCTATCATCATTATTATTATTACTACTACTACTCTTCAGCAACTATTGATACCGCTGTTCCTGCTCCTATCACCACCACCACCATCACTGCACTACCACCACCACTACTACTACTACTACTACTACCACTACTGTTACTGCTACTATTACTTCTAGTGCTACTCTTATCACTACCACTATTACTACTACTACTACTACTACTACTACTACTACTACTACTACTACTACTACTACCACCACCACCACTTTCTTCAAACCTTTTCTTTTCCAGCACCAAAATGTCAACATATCAATAAATTCCCACCCAGAAGACACAAGACACGTCTACATTTAGCTTTACAGGCACGCGGTATTTGTTCACGGATTGTCTGGCGTGCTCTGATAGGCGGCGGGTGATTGGCTCGCTAACGAAGGCAATGATTGGTTCCCAGGAGTCGTTTGTCCCCGGTGAGAAGAGTTAACGAGCGTGTGCAGAACCTGAGTGCATTCTGCTAACGGTGACTTGGGGGAAACTTCATGCCGGGGAAATCAAAGAATGGATATCTGATTAGCGTGAGTTCGTTATATTCTAGATTCTCCCCTCTCTCTCTCTCTCGCTCTTTATTAAATCGATACAGTGGCGGTCACTTCCCAAATGACTCACTTATAGCCTTACCTAAAAAGAAGGAAGGGGACAGGTGAGGGGTGAGGGGTGAAAGCAGAGGGAGGAAAGAGGAAAGGGGAGTTGCAAGGGAGAAGGGTGAAGGAAAGCCGATCAAAGGGGGTTGGAGGAAAGAGGAAGCATGGCTGGAGGAAACTGGAAGAAGGAAGGGTGCAGGGAAACCGGAGAAATGAGGAGGGAATGAGAGAGGGAGGGAGAGTGATGGAGGAAATAAGGGTAGGTTAGGGTTGGGAGGGGAGAGGAGGGGAGGGAGGGAAGGATCGGGTGACTAGACATGGAAACAAGGGAAATCTTTTTCTTCGTTCTTTTTTTTTATCAATTTTAGCTCTGCGTGCATGTGAATACCATATATTTGTTTGTGTGTGTGTGTGTGTGTGTGTGTGTGTGTGTGTGTGTGTGTGTGTGTGTGTGTGTGTGCAGGAGCGCCGTTCTTTTCATAGCTGTATTTGACATTCAGGCTTCCAGATGAAAAACGTAAATTTCACCATAAATACACACATAGAGAAAAAAAAGAACATAAAAAACGCAAGAATAATCAAGAAAAATGCCTCGTATAGCTTGAACATCAATGGTAAAATCAGGTTATGGATTACTTTCTTCCTTTAGTTTCGCTTTTATATTTCCAAAGATATCATTCTCCCTCCTTCTCTCCCAGGTATTTCTCTACTTCTTGTCTCCTCCCCTCCTATATACTTCTTTTATTGCCCAGTAAAGGGAAGTAACAAAAGGGAGACTGTTGAGGGAAAGGAAGAAGAGAGCGAAGAAGAGAGGAAGAAGACGGGTGAGGAAAAGAAAAAGGGAGAAGAGAGCGAACAGAAGGGAGGAAGAAAAAAAAAAGGAAGAACGTTTGCATAAAAAGATAAGAGAGTGGGAGAGAGTAAAACACATAAAAACAACAACAACAACAAAAGAAAAGCACAAAGAGCCTGAGTAGGAAGGAACGGATGCAGAAAAAAAACGAGTAGAGGGGATGAAAAGCGAAGGAAAAAGGTGTAGAGAGAGAACAGGAAAAGAAAGGCCAGGTGGAGTGAAAAAAGAGAAAGAAGGGTGGGACAGGTGAAGGGAAAAGATAGGTACCCTCGTCGCCTTCCTTAGTCACGTAGAGCAGCAGGTAAGGGAGAGAGGGAAGGAGGAAAGATGGGAGGTAGACTCAGAGGGAAAGGTAATGACTCACAGGGGAAACGGGAGAGAGAGAAAGAGAGAGGGAAAGGGGGAGAGAGGGAGAGAGGGAGGGGAAACGAGTGGTAATAGCAGGGAGAAGGGAAAAGGCTGAGATGGCGAGGGGAGAGGAAGCCGAGGGGAAAGGAAAACAGGTAATGAATTATTCAATAGGTGAATTACTTCCGGCGACACGTGGCTGGAAAGAGAGAGAGAGAGAGAGAGAGAGAGAGAGAGAGAGAGAGAGAGAGAGAGAGAGAGAGAGAGAGAGAGAGAGAGAGAGAGAGAGAGAGAGAGAGAGAGAGAGAGAGAGAGAGAGAGAGAGAGAGAGAGAGAGAGAGAGAGAGAGAGAGAGAGAGAGAGAGAGAGAGAGAGAGAGAGAGTGTTAATCTCATTACTGCAACAAGAAACGTCATGTGAGCGAACCTCCCTCCCTCCATCATGCATTCTCTTCCCTCCACCATGCACTCTCCTCCTTCACTCCCTTCCTACATCCACCATGCACTCTCCTCCCACTCTCCTTCCCTCCCTCCCTATGTACCACCATGATGCCTCTCCCTTCCTCTCTCCGTCCCTTCCTTCGCACACTTACAAGCACCAGTCAAACAGCACGCCAGAGAGAGAGAGAGAGAGAGAGAGAGAGAGAGAGAGAGAGAGAGAGAGAGAGAGAGAGAGAGAGAGAGAGACACGCAAGCACAGAAGAATTCGAAAGTCTGTTTACCGGAAGTTGCGGGTGCCGGGGTGAGAGGAGGAGGAGGAGGAGGAGGAGGAGGGAGGAGGAGGAGGAGGAGGAGGAGGAAAAGTTCGCCTTAACGGGGTCTGCGGAGATGAGTCATATCACGTTTGTGCAGGGTTACCAACTTGGCAAACGTTCGTAAGGCGAGAATTAACGTTACTAATGACAGGAATCTGGCTGTTAGTGGCCGGCTTCGTGTCTGTTCGTGTGTCTTTCTGTCTTCCCGCGGGAGCTGTTAGTCTTGCACGAGCGCCGCCATGACGGACAGTGTTGTCAACGTGAGATAACCAACCTGGGATTGACAGACGAAAAGGGGCGTGGTGAGGTGCGGGATTGGTAACGCTGCATCGCCTCAATAGCCTAACCAAACTATGACGTGTTGAGTTGGCACCAGACAGACAGACAGACAGACAGACAAACAAACAGACAGACAGGTAGTTCGGTAATAGATATTTCTCTCTCTCTCTCTCTCTCTCTCTCTCTCTCTCTCTCCTTCACAATCTCTCGTCCTATTACTTCTTAAAATAACCGCCAAACAGCATAGAAGAATAACAGAAATAGAACACCAATAACCAATTAACAAGGAGAGAAGACAGATAGACAGACAGACAGACAAGCTGGTTTGTTAAATGGAAGCGAGGACGAGAGAGAGAGAGAGAGAGAGAGAGAGAGAGAGAGAGAGAGAGAGAGAGAGAGAGAGAGAGAGAGAATAACGTGGTTCTGAGAATTGGAGACACGTAGGTAACAAAGGAAGAGTGGGAAAGGGAGAGAGGGATGGAGGGAAAGGTATGGACAGAGGAAGAGAGGGAGGGAGTGGGAGGTAAAGAGTGAAGATAGGAGGGAATGGAAGGTAAGGAGGGAGTGGTTGAGGGAGGGAAGGAATGGATGGGGAGAAGGAAGGGAAGGGAAGGGAAGGTAAGGAGGGAGGAAGGTAGGGAGGGATAGGTAAGGTTAATTAACATGCAGTCCACAGTCACGCCAGTCCAGCGATAAATTAAACACTTGCTAAAAAAAATGTTAGACTCTTCCTTCACCATTAACGTCAAACGAGCAAACCTTTCTTTCCTTATTTTCTTGTATGTCTAATGAAAGTTGAAAAAATCTCACATCGCCAGGAAGAAATCGAAAAAAATAAGAAAAAAAAAAAACTGGTGTGAAAAGTTTATCAAGGCTATTTTTAACTTGATGAAAATATGTTGCAGAAAATAAGTAGAAACTGCAGAGATGGTATGATATTTTGGGTGGTTGTAGTGGTGATAGTTGTTGTATTCACAGTGATACTCCCTGTTCACTCATTCATATCATCATTACCATTTCTTTTGTTCTACGATGCCGCTGTATGTGACAAACCTTTAGTAACATGAATATTTAACAAGGATCTGGCGCGTGTCTGGTGAGATCGATGGGGAAGTATTGAGTAGTGTGTGTGTGTGTGTGTGTGTGTGTGTGTGTGTGTCAGCCCAGGAGGGAAAAGAGCGAGAGCGAGAGCGAGAGAGAGAGAGAGAGAGAGAGAGAGAGAGAGAGAGAGAGAGAGAGAGAGAGAGAGAGAGAGAGAGAGAGAGAGAGAGAGAGAGGTAAATAACTACTGTGTATTGTACTTGAAAATTAAAAACACGCCTGAGGGAAATGGCAAAACTGAACATGTTTGAGTTTCATTAAATGTCTAGTTTCCACCCAGTCAAACTTCACAGGGCATTTACTTGATAACACTGATATGCTTCAGTTAAACTACTCACTTGTCACTTAAGAATATTCCACAACTCATCACGAATTTTCCTTCGATATCTTTGGCATCTATTACAACTACCTTCGAGAACAATGAAAAAAAATATATCACGAACATTCCATAAAACAAATGTGTTATAGTTCCTACGCTCCAATATCATAATTCATGAACATTTTTTCGTGTCATAGAAAATTCCAACATTGTTTGTAGCTCGAAAACATCCAAATAGCTTTAATAACTTGTATTTTCTCTCGTTTTTTAATTCAAGATATTTTATGATGATTATTACACGGGATCTTTTTAACATCACAGTCATCATCAAGGCAACAGATTTATCCCATTGCTTTTAGTCTGAAATTCATACACATTTTTCGAAGCACTGAATAATTTTGTAAGATTTTGCTTACTGAATAAAATAATAAAAGATTTACACAAAGAACACTACTTCTATCCAGTTTTATGTAATTGCACATCTGAATCATTACAATCGAAATCTAATAAAATAGGAAAAGATATCCGAAAGCAATTGGTAAAGGTAATATTGCTAAGGAAAGATTCGCTTCACGTGCACCCGCTGGCATGAATGTGAGAGGCAGAGCAATGCAAGGTGAGGAAAAGTGTTCACCAATCCACGCTGGTCTTCAAAGTATCAGGCGACCTACATTCCCACCACAAAAGTGTTCACGTTGCCGAGGATACTCCGCCAGAGAGAGAGAGAGAGAGAGAGAGAGAGAGAGAGAGAGAGAGAGAGAGAGAGAGAGAGAGAGAGAGAGAGAGAGGGGGAGAGTCATTCATCTTCATTTACGAACCACTTCCCTCTACACACCTTCCCCTTCACCACGCATCCCTTTTATCCGTCTTCCACCTCACATTAACTTCCCTCTCGGATATCAAACATTTGTATTCATTTCCTTATCACTGTAGTTTGTGTTTTCATTACGGTTCAGTTAAAGGTTATTTTTCTCTTGCTTCATAAGCGTACTTCGCGTATTCCAGGTACGTAGTTGCTGGAAGCACAGGCGTGAAATGTGTTCACTGAATAGTTGAATACCAAAGCTTAACTGGAAGCCGATACGGACTTTGTCACAGAAACGTCCTTTTATCCTGACACGTGTTAGCGGTGAGAGAAAAAAAAAAATATAGTACTGATGGAGTATTTCCAATAAATGAAACTGGGAAAAGAGAAGTAAAACGATTCTTCGCCAGATTGAGACGATAAAAATAGGGGCGGAAAGTAAAAGTGAGCGTTAGAGGCAGCGAACACGTCCTCCTCCTGGTGTGCGGGTCTCGTCCTCCTGCCCACTTGTCCCCACACAGTAACGTGACTCCTCATGTGGCAGCGAGGGAGGATGGGTCACCACCACGAGCCACACAGGCACATAACACACGGGACAATAATGGCTAAGTTACAAAGGCTTCACAGTAGTAACGTCGATCTACGTGGCATAGCTCCCTTCTGCTCCCGCCTTCCGATCGCCGCCAAGTCGGATTTTCGTAACCGCGATCAAAAGATGAGGGAATTATTATGACGTGACAGACAATGCCTTCTGTTTCTCAGGCGTGACCAGAAGGCCTGGGCGTGGCTCAGTGGGGTTGAGGTCAAACATGCGGCAGGTGGCAGGGTAAAGATGGAATTTGCATAATAATACGAGTAGAGGAATGCGATCAAAGACACGAAGATGAGGCCTATGTAGATCTCTTGAGCCTTAAGAGGGCCTCATTTATTCATGTTATGTTAGGGTTCGCTTTGAAGTTTTTAGTGTAAGTGGCTGTTGTATAACTGGATGATGATGTGTGGAAAACGGGCGGCTTGAAATGACGGGTCGTTGTGTTGAAGATGGTGTGAATGAGCGAGTGAATGGGTACGTACACCAACCAGAACAACAATGACTAGGTTAGATAAAGGAAGGTTAAGTAAGATACAGCAGGATTGTGAATGAAAAAGTAGATGAAGACTCAGAGGAAAACAATGACAGGATAAGGGGCACATTAGGACAAATAATGAACCCTGGGAATTGGTGATCTGGTGAATGGTTGTCCTAATGACCTTTCGCTCACGTCCCGCATCTCAAATTACACTTACCACTCCAAAGAAGAAACTTTTATTTTTTCCCTCTTCTTTCATTTGCTTAATCTTCTGGCACACTTTCATTCAGGTTTCATTTCACTGCAATCATCATTCTTTCTTCCTTTCTCTGTTCATAATTTGTACTTTTTTCCTTTTCACTCACAAATTTTCTCTTATATACAGTTTAAATATACCCGAACTTGTTCTTCCTCTCTTCTGTTCTCTGTTTTCTTTTCTCTTTAACCCCTTTAGTCTCATGCCGCGTTTCTATATTCATTCTCCTTTTATACAGCTTCAGAAACTTATGTGGAGGATTAATATAGTGAAGACTCTGGCCATTAACCTTCTGACCCTTCCTAATGCAAATAAAATCACACCCAAAAGACATGGTAAAAATGCGTCCCAGGACTGAAGGGGTTAACTCTCCATGATCAGGTTCTGATTCTAGCATCCCAAATGAACTCTGAGAAAGATAGGAATTATCATATTACATGTATTTCACGTGTTCTCAGTTCACTTGTTCTTCTATGTTGACCCGGGGAGCAGTCAACCCGCACTGCACTTTCTTTCATCCCTTTCTTTTCCTTCTTTTTTCTATCAAAGGAAACACTCGTGATTAATCTTTTATGGGCGGTGTCTTCTCAAGGAGGTGAATGTTCCCTGGATTCAGGTTTGCTTTCTCTTCTCTCTCTCTCTCTCTCTCTCTCTCTCTCACACACACACGAAGAGAGAGAGAGAGAGAGAGAGAGAGAGAGAGAGAGAGAGAGAGAGAGAGAGAGAGAGAGAGAGAGAGAGAGAGAGAGAGAGAGAGAGAGAGAGAGAGAGAGAGCACTAGCAGTAGTAGCTGCAGTAGTAGTAGTAGTAGTAGTAGTAGTAGTAGTAGTAGTAGTAGTAACATCAGCAGCAGCAGCAGCAGCGCCACCGAAGCAGGAAAGTGACCGTCAGGCCTCAAATGGCAAGACCGTGGTGTATCGCGGCTCGATCCTGCGGTCAAGGGCGTCAGGCGGAGAGACGAAAGGAGGGAAGGAGGGACGGGGGGGGAGTAGGAGTGAGACGGAGAGATGAGGGAGAGAGCCAGGCGTGAGATAGGGGGGGACACTGGGAGGAGGAAAAAGTAAGTAAGAATTATTTAGTCAGGGAAGCCATTTTGATAAGAATAATTACAGCGACAAGGGAGATTAGCGTGATGGATGTTTGAATATGAAAAAAAGTAAAAAAGAAATCCTTCGATACTAAATAAATACTTTGTGCGTTAGTTCTTTTAGGTTCTTAGGTCCTTTTTATGTGTAATTTACCTACGATGTGAATCATGGGCTATACTTATGCACTCTGACGATGTGTGTGTGTGTGTGTGTGTGTGTGTGTTTTGTGCTGCAGTGGAATTCAACTAAGATTGATTACACGCATGCAAAATGTAAAAACGTTGAGGGTACATAAAACATTAAACACTTTTGAAAGAGAGAGAGAGAGAGAGAGAGAGAGAGAGAGAGAGAGAGAGAGAGAGAGAGAGAGAGAGAGAGAGAGAGAGAGAGAGAGAGAGAGAGAATATGGATTTCCGGAACTCCTAAGTTGGAAGAACTAACAATGTCTAGCGCCCAACTTTTGTGTGTGTGTGTGTGTGTGTGTGTGTGTGTGTGTGTGTGTGTGTGTGTGTGTGTGTGTGTGTGTGTGTGTGTGTGAGAGGCAAGGAGGAGGTTACGTCACGTCAGTAATGGGTGTCTTCCGCTAGGCACACGCTAGGTCTGTGTGCACGTACAAATAGAAAGGGATTCTCGTCCTTAATGACATATACCTTCCGTGCTCTCCTCCGCTGCGTGCCCACCTGAACGAGACGTAACGTGCTTCTTGCTCAAATTTCCCTCACCGTCTTATATATATTTATTTTTTACCTTCCACTCTTCTTTCACTTTTCCTTCTTTTTTTTCCCCTCTCGAGCATCCCTCCGTCCTTTTTTCCTGCTGTGATCGGAGTGGAGAGGAGCGGTTGACTGCCTTAATGATCCCTCTTGCTCGCCGGCAATCAAGAGGCTGAGAAATGTTTTAATCAAGGGGAGCTTTGGGAGACGGACGGGGAGCTGAGCCATTACGAGAACCAGGAATACGAGGGAGAACCGAGAAGTTTTTTTGCTGCACAACCTCCTCAAAAAGACCCAGTTTTCTATCATTTTTTTATGATGTTTAGAGTGAACGGTGCATGCAGAGAGAGAGAGAGAGAGAGAGAGAGAGAGAGAGAGAGAGAGAGAGAGAGAGAGAGAGAGAGAGAGAGAGAGAGAGAGAGGGATGAGAGTGAGGGTGGATGAGAGGAGGGAGGGTCACTGAAGTAGAGGAGGGAGACTGAAGGAAAGAGTTTACTCGGCTTGTTTACTTTGCGATTCATAATGTAGGAATAAAAAATGTGCTTGAATTATAAAAAGCACCTCAGCTTTGGGGGGAAAGTGTGTGCTCTTGTACAGCTTAATTACAGCGTACTTCAGGCGGAGTGTACACTAAACATTAAAGCGAGAGTGTAACAGAGGTGGCACTTTCAACCTTACTCATCTTCTATTCATTCCTCTTTTCATGAATGGATGCATGTGAGTGTTCCTCGCAGCTGGAAGAACATAAACATTTGACTTACAATACTAACATTTTCCTTGAAGTATATCTATGCATTACTTAAGTCGTGTTTTGAATGAAATTAATGTACCTTTCTTATTCTTTGCAGGTATGTAGTGCGGGTGGAGTCTAAGGAGAGAGAGAAAGCGAGTAAAGACGGTAAGACATAAAAGGCGTATTTCTGGCATACCTAGAGATAATCATAAATGTTTGCTCTCGTCTTCCTTGCTGCTTCGTGTAGGACAAAATGATATAAGGTTTTGAATCATGGTGTGTGTGTGTGTGTGTGTGTGTGTGTGTGTGTGTGTGTGTGTGTGTGTGTGTGTGTGTGTGTGTGTGTGTGTGTGTGTGTGTGTGTGTGTGTGTGTGTGTGTGTGTGTGTGTGTGTGTGTGTGTGTGTGTGGGGTTTCCCAATGCCTAAGAGTTTGTCTTTTTTCCTTGTTTACTCGTCCTGTTATTTTCATTGTCTGTATTTGCCTGTGACTAAATCTCTCTCTCTCTCTCTCTCTCTCTCTCTCTCTCTCTCTCTACGGTAGCGGTGTAACAGTCACTGCCTCGTTCAGCTTCTCCCTCTCCCTCCTCCCTTCCCTCTCCTTCACGCAAGCTATTCACCACTCTCCCCTCCAACAATACAGGCATTCCTATCTCCCCCACTTCCTCGCCGCCTCACAAACGATCGCCTCACCACTCATTCTCCTCCTTTTCTCTGCCTCTAATTTTTTCTTATTTGATTTGCTTTGCGTTCTGTTCCTTTGCTGTGTTTCTTAAGCAATAGTTGATGGTTTAATTGTCTGTTATTCTTGGTTTGTCTGTCTCTTTTCCCTCCTCTTCCTACTCTTCTTCCATCTCCTCCTTTTCCTCTTTCTCTTTCTCCTCTTCCTCCTCTTTGTCCTCCAGATCCAGGAGCAATTAACTTCTCTACTGTGTCTTTCTGTACCGCATCCTTTCCTTTCCCTCTTCCCCTCTCATTAGATTCATTTCTCGCATTAAAACTTCTTTCCCTCTTTAAAAAAATTTTTCACTAAAGGAAAAGTTTAATGGCAAAAAATCATGAAAAAAACATGTAATTCAGGAGGGAAATAAGAGGATAAATTTTTCTTTCAGTAAGCATAATGTTATGATTTTTTGTACTAACGAGTAATATTTATCATAATCGTTCTTCGTTTATTTGTTTCTGCTACTCATAACTGTCTTCATTAAATTCTCTTTTGTATTTATCCTCTTCTTTTCTTTCATTCTTCCACCATTACTTTGACTAAGGACACACACACACACACACACACACACACACACACACACACACACACACACACACACACACACACACACACACTCTCTCTCTCTCTCTCTCTCTCTGTAGGAAAACTTCGTACAAATAGTTCAATCATTATCTGATTTCACTTGGGAGCTCACGTTAGTAATACGAGCAGCAGTTTGCTTTCATTATGGTACAGTCACGGTCACAACTAGAACGAGCCACACTCTCTCCTATTGTGTGATGAGTGTTGCTTAAAATCTAATCCTTAACATCCGTTTATCCTCTTGAAACGTTTTGAAAGATCAGAATTATACGAAGCGAAACTAGACATACTATTAATCAACGAACCGTAACAAATTTATTCCATTTTAGCTCCAGTAAGAATTTAAACATGATATCTGATTTAAAGGGATAATTCATGTACTTTGCTTACAACTCGACACTAGTTTAGTTCTACAATGCCCTAAAATATCTAAGTATATGAAATAGAAAGGAAGTGAAGAATACATTAAGAGTAAGCATGGGAAGTTACATGTCGCGTCTAAGTGTGTATCTGCACTAATGACTTATTCCACTTCTATCACTGCTTTGCCTGGCCACAAAAAGACAAAAAAACATTTCATGAATACCAACAGACTAAACAGCTTCATGAGTTGGTATGTCTCTGAAAGAACTTCAGCTCTTACTACGCGTCATATAGTGTAGCTTATGAGACTCGTAAGATTCAACATGTTAGCCGATGTTTGTTCCTCCTACGTCACTCACACGTTATTATCACAAGGGGAACGGAGGATTTAAATCTTTTCCTTTTACAAGCTGACTTTATAAACGGTATTAATCCCTTGTAACAACACAACACTTTTGGTACAGGATTTACGCTCTGTTTAAAACAAAAAAAAATTGCTTAAAACCTACTAAATATAAATGCATGTAGTTATAAATGTCGCGTATCTCCATTAAAAAAATATATACAAGTAAAAAGTTATTTCCTGCTGTCATTTTTCGTTAATCTGCGAGAATCTGATGCCTGTTGTTAACAAAGTTGTTTGTGATCCTTTGCAATCCTTTATAAGACGATTACTTCGATAAAATGCAAAGTAATGAAGACTACCTTTGCCTGAGCGGCGTCCTTTATTGTCATGCACTACATTTTCATTTACGGAGTACTCACTCACTGACGCTCAATGCTCTTTACAGAATCTGATTCTGACAAACGTAATTACACTGTTTACAGATACTATATATGCACCGCCGCACTCAAAGGTCATGGATGTGTATGTAGATTGAAGTGGTCATGAATATATATTATGTATCACACACACACACACACACACACACACACACACACACACACACACACACACACACACACACACACACTTAAAACATGAAACAGTATCCAGATAAAGCATAACAAACGTAACAGACAAACCTTCTCACGAATCTCTTGTATAGACTTAACAACTCTCTCTCTCTCTCTCTCTCTCTCTCTCTCTCTCTCTCTCTCTCTCTCTCTCTCTCTCTCTCTCTCTCTCTCTCTGTGACTGCTGTTCATTCATTTACCCACTTATGAATGACACACTTTCTCTCTCTCTCAAACACACACACACACACACACACACACACACACACACACACACACACACACACACACACGACTTATCATCTGTAATCGGTCACTCACAAGGATCAATTACCATGTCAACAGTGATAGCACGTGACTCAATTAAGGGCTTAGGTGTCGAGTGATCAAACACTGCCTCGTTAAGAAGAATATCCAGTGCAGCGAACCAAGTGCTGTGTCTTGTTGCCTTCCGTTAATTAGTAAGCGCACGCACGCACGCACGCACGAACACACACACACACACACACACACACACACACACACAAGTATTCCTCCTAAAATTAAAATTGGAAGAACAATACACAGTTACCAATGAAATTAAAATATAAATAACAATGTGTGTGTGTGTGTGTGTGTGTGTGTGTGTGTGTGTGTGTGTGTGTGTGTGTGTGTGTGTGTGTGTGTCTGTGTGTACATGCGAGGGATGCCATGGAAACAGGTGATAATAACGGGATCTTAATTTACACAGTGGGGCGGAGTGGTGCGGGGCTGCAGGGGGCCAGGCGGGGCGGGGCGGGGCGGGAGAAGCCAGTGAGGCCACAACATCCGCGTTCATGGGCCTCGGCCAGGCGTGGCGGCGCCGCAACTTGTAAGAGGCGCTGGTGCAGACCTGTCTAGCCACGCACCTGCCTTGATCTTGCTCTTAATCTGTCTATCTGTCTGTCTGTCTGTCTGTCTGTCTGCCTCACCTATTTTTTTGTTTTCTATCTACTACTAATGCTTTGTTGGATCTATTTCTTTCCCAAATTTTGACATGTTTTTCTCATATTTTATTCTTTTCAGTAATTTCTCCCTTTTATCTAAGATTTACTTTTCCTTCCTTTGTTTTCACTCCCTTCTATTTCTGTGCAATCGGAACTCATTTCCTCCCACTTTTTCCACCGTCTTCCCTATCCTCCTTTCCATCACAAGTCACCTCTTAGCGCATCAACTACACGCTGCTCTGCTCACCTCCTGTATTTGCTGTTCTTGTATTAATGAGAGGAGGGAGGAGAGATACGGGCTGCTGGGAAGGATAATAATGGCCTTGATGAAGCACATAAACAACCATAGAACTGTAAATAGTCGATAAAACGCACTCTATACTATCATTACCTAACGCCCCCATACCCCCCTCTCTCTCTCTCTCTCTCTCTCTCTTACGGGCCAGTGCTCACTTCCTATAGATGTTCCGGGCGCCAATTGGTTCAGAGGAGAGGGAAAGGAAAGGATATCTGTACTCAACGGAATGGGTTCAGACCAGGCAGTGACCATTCCAACTAACTCTGTGTGTGTGTGTGTGTGTGTGTGTGTGTGTGTGTGTGTGTGTGTGTGTGTGTGTGTGTGTGTGTGTGTGTGTGTGTAGATGGGGTAGAAGAGAAGCCATAGTATAAGAGATAAGAATGTTACGTAAAGGATGTTCAGAAAGGATAGAAACTAAAGGGAAAAATATATACCAGCTTCAATAAGCAATGAACGATAGACAAAAGGGATAGAGACGGAGAGGATGGAGTGGCATTGGTACAAGCAAGAAAGAAAGAATAGAAAATGGAGAGAAAAGGAGTGGTGAGTGTGAAGTGTGAGTGAGTCAGTCAGTCAGTCTCTCTCTCTCTCTCTCTCTCTCTCTCTCTCTCTCTCTCTCTCTCTCTCTGTTTGTGAAAGAAAGCTGGGAGAGGAAGACGAACAAACAAACAGACACACAATTAACGGGAAGAGGAAGATAGAGTGGCTGATAGAGAGAGAAAATGGAGAAGAAAGGAGGGGAAAACATTGATCACTACCAAATGTCTCTCTCTCTCTCTCTCTCTCTCTCTCTCTCTCTCTCTCTCTCTCTCTCTCTCTCTCTCTGCGCATACAATGTAAACGCAATACACAATAGACAACAAACATCATTAAGTGTATCTATCACACTACAGGCTACAATCACACACACACACACACACACACACACACACACACACACACACACACACACACACACACACACACACACACCAAACAAAATCAGACAATGAACCGCAAGCAAAACTGGACAAAACACATTTTCTTTACCTGAAAGTCAATCACTTTCAAACAACTCACACCGAAGATGATGATGACGAAGACGAACATGAAGAAAAATACGAACATGATCATTACCAGAACTAAAACAATCACATTCGCACCAAACACGAAGATTAAGACGAAGGCGACGAAGAAGATCACCACCAGAACTAAATTACAACACTCCCAGGAAACAATCAGGGCCGAGGTGCAGGATAAGACATTTCCCAGACAATCACCGGCGGGGAAAGGGGGGCAGAGGACGTGTGGATGTGATGGAGGAGGAGAGGATACAGGGAGGAGGGAGGAAGGAGCGGCTGATCTAATTAATTTCCTCCATCTGCACGTGGCTCTGCTAAGGAAGGTGGGATAATGGAAACAAGATGGGAGGGAGAGGGGAAGTAGGGAAAATAAGGCGGAGGAGGAAGACGCCGACGAGGAGATGAGGGTGGAAGAGGTGGAAGAGGTGGAAGAGGAGGAAGAAGAGGAGGAAGATACGAGTAGAAGACGGAAAACTTAAATATCCTACGAAATAAAACCTTGAATACAAATTTATTGATGAGAAGCGAAATTTAAGACATTTCACACCAATCCAAAAAAAAAAAAAATAGGTTGACTGGGAAATAGAACAGAGGCATCCATATAAGTAAAAGTGCTTCCCCCATCGGTCCTTTCTAACTTTAGGGACAAAATTCAGTAAAGTTTTAACCACTTCAAGAAATACGTTCCATAGAATTCACGGTAAAAAAGAAAAGAAAGAAAAAAAACATTGAATCGAAGAAACTAAATCCATAAGACCAGGAGCGTACCAGTTTGTCTATACGTCTGTCCATCTTAACTTTAAAAAAATAGGACAAAGTTAAGGATAAAACTCAAACCACTTCAAGAAATATGCTCATTGAAACTTACAGAAGAAAAAAGGAAAAAGAAAAACCAAGAAAAGAATGGCATACAATTTACATATACCCTCCCACTCAGCAGCAGACAGTCTAGGTCCGCCTCTCATCACACCACCGGGAAACACTTCGCCCACCGCTCCCTTCCTAACGTGGATAGTCACCTATAACACTTTGGCGGAGAATATTTGTAGCCTTATATAGTCTGGATGAGGGAATAGCTATCGCCGCTTCCACTACCACTACTACTACCAGCACCACCACCACCACCACTACTGCTGCCGTTTATCTCCCCCGCCTTTATTAATGTACACGCGTGCCTTCTAATAGCAAAGCGTGCTGGTGAAAACAAAATGGGTTGTGTAATTGAAGAGACGTATGTAAATGGAAAGAAAATTGAATGAAATGCTGAGTTAATCGCCCAGAAGATAAAAATGTCTAGGAATGAGTGTTTGGAAACAATTGTGAAGTAAAATGCAGGAGGAAGTGAAAAGAAAAGAAAATTTATATATAGAGAAAGCGAAATAACAAAGGCAACGAAGACAGATGTGACAGAAGGAAGGTGAAAAGGGAAAATGTGCACAGTGGCAGGTGGGGGGGAGGTATACAAAATTACACACACACACACACACACACACACACACACACACACACACACACACACACACACACACACGCAGTAATTTCATAGCAACTGAGTGAATATTAAGCAAGGCACAAAATTTAGAAATACGCAACACAACAACTGCTAATCTCACGCCATACCTGTTTCCTAATTAGCCTGGTCGCCCTCATCTCACAGGTGAATTAATTAATGACCTACCTGCGGCTAATGGTCTTACCTGTCTAGACTGTACGTGTGCGCGCGCTCGTGTATCTGTGTGTATCTGTGTGTGTGTGTGTGTGTGTGTGTGTGTGTGTGTGTGTGTGTGTGTGTGTGTGTGTGTAATTTTGTATATCTCCCCTCGCTTTCCACCGTGTACATTTCGCCTTTTCACCTGTGTGTGTGTGTGTGTGTGTGTGTGTGTGTGTGTGTGTGTGTGTGTGTGTGTGTGTGTGTGTGTGTAATTACGTATACCTCCCTCCCTCCTCTCTCTCTCTCTCTCTCTCTCTCTCTCTCTCTCTCTCTCTCTCTCTCTCTCTCTCTCTCTCTCTCTCTCTCACTCTCTCTCATCCACCCGGCTGTACATTTCCAAACACGGAACTCACACAAAGAAAAGATCACAAAGTTTACCGGCCGTGACTGTAAAGGAGAGCAGAGCCAGACATAAATGAAAGTTAGAAATAAAACGAAGACACCACATTAATTTCACTCCACTTTCACTATAACTAAACCTAAGCATTAATCCCCCAAACAATTCCACCAGCACTGAACCACTAATCCACATCTATGACTTAATAACTACTGCGGCGTTACGAGAGGAAGAGAAGAATGAAATGCCTAAATGTGGACGAGGGACGAGTTTTAACGGAAGATCGAGAAAGCGGTGCCTAAAATACCTCTCGATTCTCTGTGGCAATTTAATAGGATTTACTTGCTGAAATTAAAAGAAAACGAGATAGAGTGCCAGGGAGTGAGAACGAGATAGGAAGAGAGAGGGAGCGGGGTTGAGGGAGGGAGGGAGGGAGGGAGGAAAGGAGGAAAGAGGGAAGGGGTAGAGATTGGGATAAAGACAGCAAAGGTCGGAGGAGAGAATGGAGAAAAGATTAACAGAGAGAGAGAGAGAGAGAGAGAGAGAGAGAGAGAGAGAGATGCTGGGTGGGGAATGGTGCTGTTGGAAATGGCGTCGGGAGGAGGCAGGTGATGGAAAAGAAAGTAAAAGAAGAGAGAAAAAAGAAAAATGGTGCAGGAGGAGAGGGAATGAGAGTGAAATGGAGGAAATGGAAGAAGAGAAGAAAGAAGAAGAGCACCATTGAAAGAGACAAATGGAAGAAAACAGCCAAATAGGAACGACAAAAGAGGAATATGAGGATAATAACAAAGATGGCGAGGGATGATAAGAATGAGAGGGAAAAAGAAGATAGGAATGAGAGAAACGGAGGAAGAGATGTGAAAGAACCAGTGACATTGAGAAAATGGAAGGAGGATAGAAAACAGATAGCGGAGAAAAATTGCACGAGGAAGGAGATGAAAAAGTAGGAAAAATTGGTGTGAGAGAGAGAGAGAGAGAGAGAGAGAGAGAGACTGTCCATCACCACCCACGCTTACGGAACATCACTCAGTAACGAGAAAACGTTGTCAGCAAAACAACAAAACAACAGCAGAACAAAACAAAAACAAAGATATTATCGAACACCCATAACAACAACAAAAACAACAACAACAACAACAACACTGATAGTAAAAAAACTAGTAATATCACTAATTTTTCTTTCAACTTCCATCTTTCTATCAGTGTTAATCACCTACACTACTACTACTACTACTACTACTACTACTACTACTACTACTACTATTAAAGTGATTAAAATTAAGGGTTCACTTATGCGATTAAACTTTAACCACCGCGGTTGTTAGCACACTCCTGCACCGTCACGTGACTAGCGCCGCCATAACCACTATCAGGCCTCAGGGACAACCATTAGCGTCTCAAATGACCAGCAGCATCGTCCTCTCCTGCGACAGCATCACCCCCGCCATCAACAGTATTACCGCCAGGAATACCGCATTATCTTATCTCTCTCTCTCTCTCTCTCTCTCTCTCTCTCTCACACACACACACACACGCCAGCACCAGCAGTCTCTCATATTTGTCCAGTCCACTCCCGGTACCTTTCTTGTCGATATATAGATGAATATTGGTACCAGTACTGCCTCACTTAATTCGCCACAAGCGCCGCACCCTCTCAGGTCGATAAGAATCCAAACGCAATGATACAAAAACATCTCCATTCCATCATAGCAAGTCTCCGCATGTAAATATTTTCTCGTCCCACTCACCTAAACTACAAGTAAATATGTGCACTAGTTATCATAATACAGGGACATTATGGGAAAGGTGGAGCACTAGAGAATATTGGAGCAATGACGGCAACGCGGAAGTACATGAGGTTGTAATATGAGTAGTAATGAGATGACCGGTCTGGTAGTTATTGTTGTGAGGATGGTAAGGAAAAGAACTATATGTGTTACTTTAATGTTGGTGTACAAGCTCTGTAGCGTGTGTTGATGAGGGTGTCGGTATAGCGGGGCTTGAAGTAGAGACCAGGAGACAGTCAACGTGTAATACTGTTCTTTTCACAGATTACAAGGGACAAGCCAATCCAGGCTAACTGTGTGCGTGTCCTCTCCTCAGTCTGGGTGCAACCCTTCTGAGGATTGTGGGTAACAGCGTAGCAGCCAGATGTATGAAAGTGTAGAGAATGTGTATTAATATAGTGTTAAATGTTTTCCTACCTTACTATTAGCAATATTCCTACATCTTATCTCATTATCCCTTACTAAAATTCCTAAATAAACAATTCTCCATCACGCTGGGGAATGGTGAGAGAGCAGGGCATTGTGGGTCCTACTGTAGTCTGGTCTGGGACAGCCTCAGATCTCAGTCTCGAAACATTTCAGTACATTGAAATTTTAACAACACGGAAATATCTGCAATAAGGGCGCACACACACACACACACACACACACACACACACACACACACACACACATTCCCAGCGGCTTATCTATTTCTCGCCTGGAATGGAATTTCGACCTCCAGTAATTAGGGAGAGGAAACGAGATTTGAGATTAAGGCGTTTCTTGTAATGGAACAAGCCTCAGGAGTGACTAAATTAGTAATAATAAAAAAAAAAAATGATAACATTGAATTGAGACCCGTTGTCACAAGGGTGAGGCGTGTCTTGTAGCAGCTCTAGGTCACAAGATGGCTGGTACGTACAAAAAAGATCAACACAGCGCAGGGCCGCACTGTAATTGTCGTGCCTCGCTTCTCGCTGCCGAGATTGTGGCAAGCTACGGCGCATAGGAATCTCTCACTGCAGGACGCAAGGCTGACTGTGACACATTGGATACTAGTTTACCTCTGCAAGTGTCCCCAGGCAACCAATAATCGACCATCCGACCATCCGGTGGCGGAAGGTGTGCAGCGCCGTACCCAACCTGGCCTGTGTTCGAACTGGATTCACGGATTCGTTGGCAGACTCAACTGCGAAACACACACACACACACACACACACACACACTATATATATATATATATATATATATATATATATATATATATATATATATATATATATATATATATATATATATATATATATATATATATATATATATATATAAGTGGTGACAGAAATGAAAGTGCCTAATGTTTAAAAAAAAAAAAATCCTTAACTAGACTACATCAACCTTTGAGAATATTTTTGTCTGAAACAGGAAACGTTCATCAAGTTTTGCATTCATACAAGGTAATGAATACGTTGAGGGCCGCAGCGTCGCAGCCTCAACCTGTGGTGGCCACGGCGAGAACCTCACGATCCTGGAACCCCTGCCAGGAAAATGAAGAGATCACCATTAGCTTTCTCTCCCATCTGGAAGGGATTTCATCCCAAGTTGGTATGATTCACCTGGAATGGGATAATCCACCTGGAATGCCTTAATTTGCGATCTTCTATTGGAAGCACGCATTCTAAAACTGGGATAGCCCACCGTAAACTGGAATGACTCAACAGTGACTCCAATCCTTAACTGGAATAGACAGACTGAATGACCGGCCCAGCAAAGAATTTATGAGGTGCATTCCAGGCCATTAAAGTGCGTGGTTTATGAGACCTGTCCTCGCTGCAGTTGTCATGTCTGGAACGCAGACAAAAAAAAAAAAAAAAAAATCCGTCTCATTCTTTGGCCCCAATTGACCTTCCTGTTGCAGCGTCGTAAACTCAATCGATCAACCATTCAGTCAGTGGTAGTAGTGATAAAAGAAGTAACAGCAGCAGCAGCAGCAGCAGCAGCAGCAGTAGTAGTAGTAGTAGTAGTAGTAGTAGTAGTAGTAGTAGTAGTAGTAGTAGTAGTAGTAGCAAAAGTAGTAGTAATAGCAGTAGTAGCAGCAACAGCATTGATGATGTCAGTACTAGTAGTATAAATAACAACAACAGTGGACAGCAGCAAAGCCTCAAAAGTAGTCACAGAAATCAAGTCAAAGAGAAAGATAACAGTACACTGGCCATGAAAACACTCACAGCCGCCGACCACCGCCAGCGAGATTAGATTGCTAACTTTTTAGAGCCGCAATTCAGAGATAAACGCACACGAGCTGAACTCATAAAAAAAAATAACCAACTTGATAAAACATTGCCTTTCTCTACGATCAAAACATGCATAATTCTCGCCCATTATCCTTTCCTTTTTTTCTCACTGTTTTACCATTTGCCTCCCTTTAAAACTGTACTTCCCTCCAACTCTTTCAATTTTTTCTATCTTTCCCTTTTCTTTCTCCTTTACCTCTCTGCCATCCTTTCCTCCTGCCTTTCCTTTCCTTTCATCTTCACGTCTGACCGGATATCTTGTGAGAGGCGGGAGGTGCGGGGAGGAAGGCAACGTGGGAGGAAGGGAGTCAAGGAAGAAACGCCTTGTCAAATCTTAAATACCTTTTTGTCCGCAATTATAGGAAAATAAACCCTAAAAACATGGTAGTATGATGAGAGAGAGAGAGAGAGAGAGAGAGAGAGAGAGAGAGAGAGAGAGAGAGAGAGAGAATTATATAAGATCACGTTTGCTAAGAATAAAAGAAAATATCCAGACAAGTAGGAAAGGATAGAAGTGAGAAACCACAACCATTATTACAGATGATGATGATGATGATGATGATGAGGAGGAGGAGGAGGAGGAGGAGGAAAAGAAGACTGAATAGGAGGTAGTGTCACTGCTGCAGCTGACAACACATGGGAAAGAGAGAGAGAGAGAGAGAGAGAGAGAGAGAGAGAAAGCACAGCACCTCATCACTCACACGATATGGATGATTCACCAAACACGCAGCTGTCTCACAAACCCTCTTTCTCCTTCTCCTCCATTCCTATTGGTATTTCCTGCCTGCATAACACTAAACATTACTCACCGTCTTGGCGCCATTCACCAGCGAGAGGGGAGGATAATGCAAGCTATCATTCATTTGCAGTCAGCTGGCGATAGGAAAACTGATAGCGAGGTAATGATTTGCATCGACCAAACTCATGGAAAATTATTACTGGGTTTTTCTTCATTAGTTTTGCGTTCAATCGCGTTTTTTTTTCTTCAGCTCTTTGATTCAGTATGTCTTCTCTGTTTGATCTTGTTCTGTATTTTCAATTTTTTTCCTATTCTTCCTTCATTTTATTGTAGTCTTCGCGTTTCATCCATTTTTTTTTTACCGTTCTATTCATGTCCATTCATCATTTTTTTCTATTTCACCATGATCATTTTGCTTTTATGTTGTCTTATATTTCTTGCATTTCGTCGTATTCTGCTTCCTCTTGACTCAGTTCTTTCGCTGTTCCATTCCGTCCTTTTTCAGACATATCGAGTCCTGTCCCTACTTAGTCCTCTTCTCCCACTGATAGTTTACAAATCACAGGAAGTCCAAAACAAACCCTCATTACAGATCCGAATCAGGTACATGTTCTGTAATTTCAAGTATCATCTCTCTCTCTCTCTCTCTCTCTCTCAAGGTCGTTCTTTCATTCCTCTACGCATTTCCTCAGATAGGTTGGTCATTTTTTTAAGTTAATGAGGCACGAACGAACAAAGAGAGGAAGTGGAGGGTAAACAAGCAAACAGATTAGATACTCTCCGATAGCTGGACAAGTTGTGTGGTATGGGAGAACACGGGAGTGATAAGGCAGGTGAAGAGTCAAGGCACAGTGAGTCATTACGTGATTAAGTACTTGTAGTGTTAGATAATTAGGTGTTTTACTCGGTGTTGTGACTATTTGGTGCTGAGACTGGCATTACATAAAACGTGGTGTGATGCTAATGCCCTCCAATCCCCCCTCTCTCTCTCTCTCTCTCTCTGACACACACACACTTCAAAAGAACATAAAACAAGCACAAAAATATACACAGCGAAGACCTATTAGATAAGAAACCCAAGGGAAAGAAAACAAATCTACATAACATGACGAGACATAAAATAGAATCGTACACACAAAAAAGGAACAAAGACGAGCAGACAAAAGGCAAAAGAAGAAATTCAACCCACGCCAGAAAAGGAAAATATAAAAAGAGAAAGAAAAGACGAGGCAGGAGCAGCAGCAACCTCCAGGAAACACGTCAACAAAGTCACTCCTGCTCCACTAGAAGAGTCTGGCCGGCCTCCCTCGAGCACGCACCAATGACATCTTGAGAACAGAACAACAAGCAAGATTAATGTGTTTACCGCAACGGGCGACGAACTGAGAAGACAAGAGGGCAAAGGAATATTTTTTTTTTCTTGTTTGCTAATGTCTTTTATTGAAATTGATATATGTTTTCCATGTTAACTCGTACAATTTGCATTTTCTATTATTACTCGACAAGAGACAATGAATTTAATTGTCTGTTCTTTTTTTTTTTTTTACTGAGCTACATTCTAACTATTTTATTTTCATTTTTTGTCTCTCTCTCGATGGCTTCTCCGAACAAGACAATAGTTTTTTACTTTGCTACTAACACTGTTTTTCAAGTGCTCAAGAAGTAGTGTACTCGTCTCTTACTTTTCCGGCATCTAAATCTTTCTTTTATATTCTCTGACATATAATCCATGCATTTCTTTCTTACTCTCTGCCGTTGTTACATGAGTATTTAGTAGGAAGTGTGCTGTAATTCTTTCTACCTGCATTTATCTTTACTTTTTTCATAATGAATTTTCCTTGCTAATATCGTAGTAAGTAGGGAGTATATAATACAGTTGGTAACGGTTTCCTTCGAATGATAGAGTTTCTTGGAAGTGGAAACCCAGTCGAATGGTTTTTAGCAGACATGTAATAAGCTTTGAGTTTAGAAGATGTAACGTGCATGAATTTCGCTCTTATAACAACGAGCCATCCAAACCACGCCACATGAACTCAGCTAAAACTCGAGAATCACGTGCTTTGAGTCACCAGAAACCAAAGTTTGCTTGTGGTCATGACGCGGCCATGGCTCACGTCCGCGACACCTCACGGACCAGGCTGCGGATTACGTGTGACGGAGGAAGAGGAAGTAGCGGCGGGAAAAAAACGTGTGCTGGCGACTCCGCAGTGTTAAGAGACAGGTGGTGGTGGTGGTGGTGGTGGTGGTGGTGGTGGTGGCGGTGAAGGGTGAGGCAAGTAAAGACGTGGTGTTGAGGTATGTGGCGGCTGCGGTGGCGCTACCCGTGAGGAGTTAGTTGGGGGTGAGGGGTGAGGGGTGACTGGGAAGGTCTGGGAAGGTCTCAAGGTGGATGTGCGAAGTTGGAAGGCTGTAAGGGTCTAAGTTCTAAGTTGGCTCGGGTGTGAATCTCTCCCAAGACGTTGTGCCGGTGTCAGACGAAGCCAAGAAAACTGCCCCCGCCGGAATTCACACGAGGAGGAATGGGCCTCGTTCCGCCGCCCCGCCTGACATAACCCGCCGCCGCCTGACGCTCCTGACGGGAAAGTTTTAATCCAGCTGACCTTTCTTGTTCCGTGGAGAGAACTTGACGTGACGTGACTCGAGTTACTTTTGAAGGTAAAGAAAATCTGTGATATTTCATTCTATCCCGACAATGAACATTTTTGCAAGTAATTTTACAAGAATGACGAAACAACATTGATTTTAATACATTTACCCACTTTCATTCATTCACTGTGGGTGTTTATACCAGACAGTTCAGTCATTTGCTCACTTCTTTCACCGCCTCAACATGACCTTTACAACATGAACCTGAAAAAACACTCGCAAAACATTTCTCGACATAAAATCAACATCTAACTTTTACAACCTTATCATAAGCCGCTGACCTTTCTCTCTCTCTCTCTCTCTCTCTCTCTCTCTCTCTCTCTCTCTCTCTCTCTCTCTCTCTCTCTCTCTCTCTCTCTCTCTCTCTCTCTCAAACACAGCAACGCTTCACCAGGCGCGGCGTGCTTCCTCCACCGCTTCTCTCCTCCACTCCCCGCATCGTTCGCTATGACCACTGCTAATTAACAGCTTACGCAAATACACTAATTACCATCGGCTCACTGCGCTGTTGTGGACTAATTTGCGGGGCTCCAAACAGGTGTGGAAGCCAATTATAACTTCTTTAATCCCCAGCCATAAGTTTTCTACCAACTTGAACAAACACACATTTTTATTTACCTGAACTGTATTCACCTCAGAGTTAACAAGTGTTTCTTTTTGTCTCACAAGCTCATAACTTTGACAAGCTCCAGATAATCCTTAATATTTATGGACTTATACATTCCTGAAGGCAACCAAACACTGAGTAGCAGTCTGCGTATTCTGTTTTGCTTTCTTTCCCTAAACAGGTAATGAATTGCTTACCTGTTTGGTCAAACTCATCAACCACAGGTAACTACTTAATTAACTCCAACAGATAATCCAAAAACGATTATTTTTGAAGATGGAGTATAATTAGGTAAATATTGATTTCACATATCGTTTAGAGCTTGTTGTGTTCATCCCCATCAAATTAACACACCGAGTAGACACACAGACCAAGTGACATACGAACCTCGATTGAATTGCAAGACTGCACTAACCTTCAAAAGCCATATCGTACTTTCAACTAGATTCATAAAAGATCTGTTACTTTTCCACATTCAAAATCATTAGAAACTGAAGAGTAACAAATCCAATGACCCAACATGTGACTGCAACCAAGAAAACCAGCAACCATAAACTAAAGAACACCTACACTACGCCGAACCTGTAAAGCCACACCTCCACAACACTTGCCACGTAAGAGGATCATCATATAACTGCAACGTATAATTCCTTCACAGGCACAACTTGGAGTAACTAAACTTATTACATAAAAAAGAGGAATCAAGGAGCAGCATAAGAGGAACACAGAGAGAGAAAGAAGAGGGAAGCAAGAATGTATTTTAATGCTGAATCTATTAGAGGGAATAAAGGCAGAGGAAGGATAAGTGAGAAAAAGCCTGTGCCTGATCTGTGAAGAAGTGAAAACCAAAAAGAGAAAGATAAAGAAGAAATGAAAAGGCAAAGAGATAAAAATAAGAGGAGGAAGAAGTATATTAAAGAAAGGGAGGAAAGAGAGAGGTCTAGATAAGGAAAGGAAGGAAGGGAGGAAGGAAGAGAGGGAGAGAGGAAGCCAGGGAAAGGGTGATCATTTGTCAAGGCCTTGCGTCACTTTGACCATCGTAAATCAAGCGAAGAATCGTCATTGGTCAGGCCGGATCTCTTTTATTGGTCAGTGACGTCATGATTTGGAAGAAAAGTGGCCCTCTTCTATCCCCAGAGAGAGAGAGAGAGAGAGAGAGAGAGAGAGAGAGAGAGAGAGAGAGAGAGAGAGAGAGAGAGAGAGAGAGATAGTTGGAGGGGAAAGTTCAGAATCGCCCCCTTCCTTCCCCCCTTCCTCTTTCACCTAAATGTTCTAAAAGTTCAAAGTTCATGTTTATGAGTCGTTAGCAAAGGGAGGGGGAAGGAAGCGGAAAAACAGGGAGGGGATGGAGTAAGGATGGGGGAGAGAAGAGGAAGGGGAGAGGGAGAGGAGAGGAGAGGAGAAAGCTTGAACTGATACAACCTTTTCAAATAAGGTGTGTGTGTGTGTGTGTGTGTGTGTGTGTGTGTGTGTGAAGGGGGAAGGGATAGAAGAAAAAAATATTCCAGTTTTTTATGGTATTTCATTTTTTTTTTTTTATGCATGCTAAAATGTGCCATACAATTTCAGGACTAAAACATGGTTGGATGAACAGTGACATACGTTGATCGAAACTACACACACACACACACACACACACACACACACACACACACACACACACACACACACACGATACACGAGCTAGCCACAACAAACTCCCAGACTTTACGATCCAGAAGATGAAAAAGACAACCCGGTGCTTGAAAAGAGAGTATAGAAAACGTGCTGCAGCGACACTGAACAGCCGGGAGTCCAAGTTGGTCTGAAACACTACTAGTTCTTTCCCGCTGTTGTCTCGTCCGTGTTCGATGCTTCTCCCAACTTTAGTAATTAAACCTGACTCTCCTCTCTCTCTCTCTCTCTCTCTCTGGTTATCTTTTTCTCTCTCTTCCCACACAGACATCATTTACTCACTGTCCCACTCAGCATTTCTAGTATTTCATCTTTATTTAGCTTTCTTATTGCCTTCTTTTCCAATGCCCTGTCTATTCTTCCCAATCACTTCACTATTTTTATCGCACATTCTTTTCCTACTTCGATTTCCTCCCATCTTTCTCCATTCCTTCCTTTCATTAATTTACTGCAGGTATCCTTCAATTATTTCCTCTCTCTATTTTTACTTTTCTTCATCTTCATTACTCCGTATTACTCTCTTCCTCCCCTTCCATTTACTTGATATTTCTCTTCTTCCTTCCATTAAAGTGAAAGACATGAAGCGAACTAGTTTTCTTTCTCTTCATTTCTCGCATTATTTGTTGAAGATCTCTCTCTCTCTCTCTCTCTCTCTCTCTCTCTCTCTCCTTTTCCATCGGTACATTAAGATAATTATATATTGCCTCTCTCGCTTCTGTTACTGCTTCCTCTCTATTCCTTGCACTCTATTTCCTTTGGCCATTATTGAATCTTTCCTCTTCCTATGAATTACATCGGACGAGTTTTCATTTTCTCTCTCTCTCTCTCTCTCTCTCTCTCTCTCTCTCTCTCTCTCATCCTGTCTCTTGCTCTACTTCCTAGCGTCCATCACCTGACCACACCCTTCCTTCATCTCTCTCTCAAGGGAGTTTGAAGGTTCATAAAGGTGAAAGGAGAGATAACTAAAGTCAAGAGGGAAATATCAAGGAAGAGCGACCTCCGTTGCACACTGGGAGGGATGAAAGACAAATACAACTCCTTTTTAACTTGGATCCCCGTCCCTCGACACGGGTTTTTCTATTGAGGAAAATGAGGGTTGGCTTCACAATCCCAGACACCACTTTTGATATATTTCATTTCTCTCTCTCTCTCTCTCTCTCTCTCTCTCTCTCTCTCTCTCTATTTGCTCTTGTCTTCATACCGATTCGTATATGTCTGGGTCACTTGTCTGTGTGTGTGTGTGTGTGTGTGTGTGTGTGTGTGTGTGTGTGTGTGTGTGTGTGTGTGTGTGTGTGTGTGTGTGTTACATTTGCAGTTTGTCTTTATACCGAGTGTGCCGAGCATTTGTCTCCTCTTCGCATTGGTATTTATTGGTGTTTGTTCTTGCTAACGGCTCCATCCCTCTCTGTTTGTCTGTCTGTGTACCTGTCTACCTATCTATCAAGCCATGGTTTTTTTTTTTCTGTACGTAAAGGTTTAGTTTTCCTTTTCTTTTCTCTATATCTTTCTGACCATCAATGTCGTATACTGTCTTTTTAAATTGTCTGTCTATATGCATGTATGTGTTTATATGTCTGTCTGTCTGCATGTATGTCTTAGTACTTCATTACTTATGCATAGATAGTTAATTGGCAATTTTTCAACCTTTTACTTAACTACGAGTCTCTCTCTCTCTCTCTCTCTCTCTCTCTCTCTCTCTCTCTCTCTCTCTCTCTCTCCCTTGCTCAATAAGATTACGCAGCCGTACGATGAACACTGCCTACCCTCCAGCCATCACAAGTAGGGCGGGTTTGAACACACCGAGGAAATGTGTACTGGTAGACAGTGCCGGGCAGATCAAAAGATTCCCCACAGACAGACAGATGTGAAGACCAGCCAGGCAGACAGACACACTCACAGACTTACGAAAAACACAGACCTGTGAAATAATAAGCATAATAACATACTGAATTAATTATTAAATAGGTATTGAGGAGCAGACAAGCTCATTGATTCATTTTCAAATTGAGCAACTAAACGGAGATATGACAGACAAACAAATAAATTCAATTGCTTGACTGACTTTCTAACTAAACAAGGAAGCATGGACACACACACACACACACACACACACACACACACACACACACACACACACACACACACACACACACACATTTCCCAAGCATTGTGAAGGTGTGGGTTATTTTCAGTGTGTATAATTCACCTGTATTTTGTGGTTCTTTTCCTTCACGCTCACGCCAAAACCACGGCTGACTTGCTTCTCTTTCTCCAGGTACGTGACGAGAGCCAATAAGAATGACACCTGACCAGCGATCACGTAAGTACGACACTGATTGGCTGAGGTGAGCGGGAGAAAGGTGTGCGAACGGCCTCTGATTGCTTGGTTGATTCGTTGGTTAGGCAGTTACTGGAGTTACTAATAAAAGTATATCTAAAACAAAGTAAAGAATTCATGTTTATAAAAAAAATATTCTTGTTTTAGTACGTTCATCTTTCTTCTGCGGTTCCATTATGTGCGGTAATGACATGTCGCTGTTTTCCAGTTTGTTCATGATTCCGTAATAATCTTCTTAAGGCTCAGAGTGAACTGTTATTACGAAACTCAGAAACATGTTATGCAATTTGTTATTCACACTGCATGATCTACATAATATATATTCTCTCTCTCTCTCTCTCTCTCTCTCTCTCTCTCTCTCTCAGGAATAATGGTTAGCCGACTTTCTCATAAGGAAAACAAAGCCCAGATGTCATTTGCAGATAAGTGCGTGGGCGATTAAGGGGTGCTGTGACATGCAAGAGTTGAGAGAGGAAAAAAGCGTGTGTAAAGTTTTCCCCAATGACAAGCCTGGCGCCGGAGAGACAGATGATGAAACTGTCTGGGGGAAGAGCAAGGCTGTGCTGCTTGAGGATGTATAGCGGGTGACGTGGTTTGCCTCACAGCATCGTACTTCCTTAGGGTGTCATACATATCTTCACCTATTGTACGGTGATTATAATGTCTAACGAACTGTACTGTGTCACCTGCTTATAAGAGCCAATACACGTTACTGTTATTACGGTTGTTTTCACTCTAGCGCTAGTTTAAGAGGAATCTAATCAGTCATTGGCGTGATATTAATAAAATACCATAATCATTAAGAACAGCATTATTTCAACTACTTTAAATCTTCATTAATGCGGTTTTTAAGGATGTTTTTTTTTTATGATTATTGTGAAAGTTTAACAAAAATCCTACTGCCATAAAAAAAAAAACATTAAAAACAACTCATTATCTCTGAATCTTTAAAAGCAGACACACAGAGGGTTTCGAAACAGGCGGTTCTCATTCGTGACATGAAGAAAGAGAAGCAAACGAAGAGATACGACACCCCCATCCCAGGATGTACCGCGACTATATCCGTAAGCAATGACGCAATCTGGCCGGTGGGTGGCGGCAGTTGTCGTACCGCACCACCATGTCATCAAACCAAATCAAGCTCCTTACATCAATTCCAACACCTCATCTCACACACAACCTCGCCCCTAGCACGTGTCGGCCGCGGGTGGAGAGCGGGAGAGTGTAACCTCGGCCTGACTGAAGACAACATAATATACAAAGGTCTCACATGGTGGTTGGTCACTTGCAGGCTCAAGGACATCCACGTCACACTGCCACCGCGCATACCAGCCACTGATTCACCATTACAACATTACTTTTTTTTCACCTGTAATCATCATCCGACTCGCCGCAGCCTGTCAGGAACCAAACAATCAGTAGAGAAGCGTCCGTGAAAAATTGCATCCGTAATTAAGCTTAACAGGGAACACATCGTAGCTTTATATGGATTACCACAGCAGAGAGAGTCTTAAAAATCACCCCTAGAACTGTGCTTGATTATAACTACTGGGTTTGGTTTACGCACTTCTACGCTGTTACACCTTTCGATTTATTCCCCTATCTGTCTGCCTCTCTACCTGTCGCCTTCCAAGGTTATGCCGCCTCACTCTTGAGGAATTTCCCCCAGTAAATGGTCACACTTTCTTTCCATATGTGATTTCTTATATTTTTTTTATTCTACTTGTGAGGCAGATTACCGTGAAGGCCGCTTTCTCCTCCAAGGCTGTCCCTCACCATCGTGTCTGAGTGACTGGCGGCTCTCCGTGCATAAATATATAACTGTCCATAAATCTTCATTCACTTTACTTATTTATTCATTTCAAGAGCAGCGCGCCGTCATCGTAAATTCATCATGCTAGGATGAATAATTTTTCCTCTCTCTCTCTCTCTCTCTCCACATAATATTCTCTTTAAATATGTTTTCCCGCCGCGACGAAATATGGTCAGGTTCTTTCCCCTTTAGGACTAAATTTCCCTCGCTGGTTGTCTCCCTTTGTGGGCGGCAGAGATGAAAAAAAAAATCTTGACGTATATTCAATAAGGTTTTCAATTTCATATTCTCTCCACGCGAATCTGTTTATGGGGGCTGTCTGTCTACCCCCCTGTCTACCTGTTGGATGAACTGTCGGTATCTACTCGTCCGTGGTGATCTATACACTTATCTATCTACTCACACCAGTAATTGCAGGTCGCTAATTTGATGAGGGAGCGCTTGATTATTTCACATTCATCACATTCATATTCCCCTCACTGATCTTCACTGTCACATAAACTTCCCTACCTAAGCAGATAAATTGACACAGATCACGATGCAATAATGAACAGACGAGTCTATCAACCTTAGTGTCTAAAGCGTAACACTTAATTGTACTGAAGGATGGACAGCTGTTGCCACTGGAGATAAATTATTAACAGTAGCGACGCTGGGGAGGGCAGAGGGTGCATAGTTGACAAGAGACACACAGAAGGAAGGGAGAAAGGCGAGAGGCGATACAGGGAAGAGGAGACATGAGAAAGGATGATGTGTGTGTCAGTGTGATAAGATATTCCCAGAAAAATAAAAGATAATTCTGAGAAACAACGTACACTCTGTTAATGGAAGGACGAAAAAGAACTGAGTGATAAAGATATGAGGGAAATTAAATATATTACGGAGGATGTGAGTTGCGAGTGAATAGAGGAAAGAAAAGAGTAATATGTTGTAGAGCAGAGGGAGACTGAAAGGTTGTGGTGGTGGTGGATCATGGGGAGTAAACAGAGACGTGAGCGGTAATCAAAGCATTGCGCGAGAAGACCAAAGATGAAAGAATATCAGAAATGAATGACTCACGCACCACTGTAAATATTAAAGGGATATATGCACTTCATTAAATATGTAGACTGATATATAAAAATACACACACACACACACACACACACACACACACACACACACACACACACACACACACACACACACACACACATACACACACACACACAGCCAGAAAGGGCAAGGGTGGAGGCACTCAAAAGCACCCTAAAGCAGAAGCACCAAAAGCACAACATTTGCTTGCTTCTCCTAGGTTTGGTATGTCGCGAACTGGCATCCTTTCCTCCTGTTCCTCCCCTTCCTCTCCTCTCCCTCTCCTGTCTCTCCCACTTCCCACTCCCTTCTCTTCCTCCCGCTTCCTCTCCTCTCCTCTCCCTGCTTTCGTGCCTTCATCCGTCCTCCCTTTTTGCCACTCTCATCGTTCCTCCTCACCTCCCTGTTTCGTCCCTAGCTTCTCTCCCTTTACTGCTCCCTTTACCTACATCTCCTTCATCCTTTCCTCCTAATCGCCTTCCTCCGTTATTCCTTATATATTTTTCTTTCTTCCTCCAAGGTCCTTCTACACCTCCCTGCATCGTCCTTCAATTCTTCCTCATTACCCTCCAGTGCTCCTCCACCCCTCTTCGTTTCCCTTCCCTCCCTCCTTACCTCCGTATTTTTGCCTTCTTAATATATTGGAATGAAGGAGCGTATTGGAGTAACCATTAGGGCCGGTATGAAAAGTGCAGGTACACTTTTACAATTCATAAGGCTAATGTTGCGAGTAATGATCCTCACCATGAAGACGCAAGGAACTGTAACACCTGCGGAGTAATTAACAGGTGAGTCACGGCCATAAACAGGTGACACAAGATGTCGGCATGCGTGGTAGTCGCTACAGTAATAACACGGGAGGTTTTACGTTTTTTGTATTAAGAATTCGAGTCGCATAACTATTCTTTTTTATTTTTTTCCTACTTCTTGAGAATTTCCTGAGTGTCTTTCCTACTTGTTTTCGTCCCCGAGTGCTTTGCTTCGTCACCGTAACACAACTCGAGCCTCGACACAAACCTTGACTCCCTTCACCCGTGACGCTGTTTCTGCCTCCACTTGTGTCACAATGCAAACACGCGCACTATCTTGCTTTGCTTCCGCTCATCAAGGAAGTTGCATTCCACTACCGAACAAACCAAAATGTACGAAAAAGCGAAACACTCGAAAAAAAAGGTTATATATATATATATATATATATATATATATATATATATATATATATATATATATATATATATATATATATATATATATATATATATATATATATATATATATAAACATCAGCAAGAGCAATGACTAAAGAAAAGATCAACTTTTAACTTTTCAATTCTTCAGCATGAGTTCCTCCTTTAGTGGCTGCGGCAAGAGCCAAGAGTCTCTCTCCAATCAAGGCTCTTTGACCCGAGGAGGCGCCTTTTGTCACGAAATAGTTGTCGTGAATACAGAATAATAATTGCAATAAATAAAGGGATTCACTTCAGCTCCACAGTCGTTCTCTTTCTCACGCTGACTTCCTCGCTCATTCACCTCACGACAGCTCTTATTTGTGCCATTTTTCCCCCTTTTGTGTAAGATATTTCTGGGAGAGAGAGAGAGAGAGAGAGAGAGAGAGAGAGAGAGAGAGAGAGAGAGAGAGAACAATTGCTTATTCGGACTTGACATTAGTAATACTTCGGATAATTTTTTCTTGGACATAGATTTGTTTTCATTATGTTTTTCATCTTTATGTCTCACTATTATTTTTGTGGGGGAGGGGAGAGGAGTGGGTGAGCAAGTGGGGTGGCTGTGAGTCATCCTTTTATAAGCCTTTCCTTACTAAATTATACACTCATTTCCTTCTTTGCATTTATCTCTTTTATCTATTCAACAGTTCAATTTCCTTTTTTCATTTTCTCTCTCTTTATTCTCTCGACAGTAAAATTTCTGCAACTTTTCTGAAATTCATGACAAAAATAAGCTGCATGATCGATCCTCGTCACGGACAATGTCCCGTAATTCCTCTCCCAACAAGGATGAGGGAAGCCAAGCACAGGTCAAGGAGGGAGGAAAGAAGACGAGGGGTTGAGAGAGAGAGAGAGAGAGAGAGAGAGAGAGAGAGAGAGAGAGAGAGAGAGAGAGAGAGAGAGAGAGAGAGAGAGAGAGAGAGAGAGAGAGAGAGAGAGAGAGAGAGAGAGAGAGAGAGAGAGAGAGAGAGTGAGGAGAGAGGAAGAGATCAGTGAGAGGAAAGAGGAAAAAAAAGAAATATAAGAAAAGAGGTCAAGTGGTAAGAGGCAGGCAAAGGAGTAAGAGGGACGTTAATGAAGGCAGTGAAACGCAGGGAGGAGGAGGAAGAGGAGCAGGAGGAGGAGGAGGAGGAGGAGGAGGAGGAGGAACAGTAAGAGGTGAAAAGGTAGGGTCATGCACCTTACACTACGAAAGGAATAAGAGAATAAAGGAAGTGGTGGAGAGGGTGAGAGAGAAGATCATGAGGGAGAGGAAGGGAGAGTTTAAAGCGTCTGGAGAGATAATCACCTGAGACAGACATGCCGGCTGCTTCACACACACACACACACACACACACACACACACACACACACACACACACACACACACACACACACACACACACACACACACACACACACACACACACAAGCTCTCTCTCTCTCTCTCTCTCTCTCTCTCTCTCTCTCTCTCTCTCTCTCTCTCTCTCTCTCTCTCTCTCAGTTTAATTCCCCATTACACACGAGGCAATATGGCACAACTGTATTTGGTGGTATCGGAATTCGGGAGCCTCTAGTTTTTAAAGCAATTTCGATCTGGTATTAGGTTCAAGAGCATTTAGGATCCGTGAATGTGTGTGTGTGTGTGTGTGTGTGTGTGTGTGTGTGTATGTGTGTGTGTGTGTGTGTGTGTGTTTAGTGTCATTCTCCGTTATCTAAAACATAAGAGCAAAAAACGATGATCATCTTTTTTTCCTTTTCGGTTCTGATAAACAGCCAACAAAAGACAATCAAGAAAATTGTGCTGACTGATTACATCTTGTGGGAAGAAATAACGAAATTATTCTTATCTATATTCGTCTTTCTGCTTCTGCTTCTTTCTCTTCTGTTATCTTTGAATGCATCTATGTTTGCCAGCTCTCTCTCTCTCTCTCTCTCTCTCTCTCTCTCTCTCTCTCTCTCTCTCTCTCTCTCTCTCTTTGCTGCAAGACAGGCAAGCGGAGTGACAGGTTCCAGACGGGATCCGAGAGGCAAGATAAATGTTAGACGTGGCACGGGAATACTGGCGTGCTTATCTGTTTGCGAGGAAGAGGAGGAGGAGGAGGATGAGGAGGAGGAGGAGGAGGAGGAGGAGGAGGAGGAGGAGGAGGAGGAGGAGAGGAGGAGGAGGAGGAGGAGGAGGAGGAGGAGGAGGAGGAGGAGGAGGAGGAGTCGTCAATAATAAATGTATGAGTCATTTCTCACACTGTAGTTAGAGAGAGAGAGAGAGAGAGAGAGAGAGAGAGAGAGAGAGAGAGAGAGAGAGAGAGAGAGAGAGAGAGAGAGAGAGAGAGAGAGAGAGAGAGAGAGAGAGAGAGAGAGAGAGAGAGAGAGTGAGGAGGACCTCAAATGGAGTCACTCTTCTGTGTGGAAACATGAGAGAGGCGAGATAAATTATGGAGGTCAAAAGAGTGGAAGAAAAAAAAAAAGTAAGCCGGAAAAAGGACGTGTCGCGAGGAAGTCAAGTCAGCTCGATGGAGTGAAGCGTGTCTGGAGAGGCGGGGAAGATTAATGAGTAGTAGTAACAGTAGTAGTAGTAGTAGTAGTAGTAGTAGTAGTAGTAGTAGTAGTGTGATATTAGCCATAATGTTGTTTTGTAACGAGAAGATAATGAGGAGGAGTGAAGAAGAAAAATAGTAGAAGGAGGGGAAGGATAAGGGCGAGACAGGAGGATAAGAGGAAGACAAGGAGCGACCATGGAAAGACAACGAGCAAAAAAAGAAAATAGAGGAATCAAGGAGGGAAGAAAATCGAGGAGAAGAGGAGGAGGGGCGAAGCAGAGTGGGTGAGAAGTGTCTGGTGGAGAAAGGGAAAGCCATTAACGGGAGGGGGCGTGGCGCGGCGGAGAACAGCCGGCAGTGTGACGCAACAATGACGCAACACAACCACTGCCACACGTCGCCACCGCAAGGAACAAGAGGGAGAGCAAAAAAAGGACGCAAACAAAATCCTCGCAAAAAAAAAAAAAAAAACAACTTGCTCCCCTTTTGTTCTTCTGTTACAATGGGTTTATTCCACCTTTTTGTTTGTGTTTGTGCATCCACACCTTTCCACCTCCGTCATGCAGGCGTGGTTCGTTAAGCCAACAGATAAATAAAGTTGTAGCAAGCGAACCAAGTCGTTTCTTTTAACTAATTAACTACTCTTATTTGTTTGTCCCGCTTGTACGTGGAATTTTAATGTCGACTTGTTTATGAGAGTAAGAATAAAAACACAAGTGAATACCGTTTCTACTTCCCATTCCACACTTTCCGATCGCATTGTCTAGCCAAGTGTGTCATTCATTCACCTCTTAACGACTCGTCTGTCTTAGAGGTACGTGCAATCTTTGTATATTGAGCTAGACACAGAGGCGCACTTGTCCACAGCGCCTGTTTACCATTCAGCACTTCAATGTAAATGATGTTACCGTCTAGCGTTGCAGGTATGATAAACACGCTCACGCCGCTATCATCACCACGCTTCAATACAACATGGCCCTGTCTCGCTACGAAAACATGATGGGATCATTATTTTTCCTTTCCTTTGAGACTAAACATGTTATGCTTTCGAGAGCCCGAGACGCTATTCCTTCTTTGTTATCTCCTTTCTGTTATTTTTTCTCCTCCAGGTACTACTTTAGTGGAGGAAAGGAACGAGACTGCTATAGACTCTGCGTTAGGTATCCTTAAGAACCTTGCAAATTGTACCAAAATAGACTCCTTCGAACTTCCCCACGCTGAGAGAGAGAGAGAGAGAGAGAGAGAGAGAGAGAGAGAGAGAGAGATATGACTCTAATATTATTCAGAAATGTTACCTTATACACGATAGGACTAAACCATTGTAGCATCAACTTCCATAACTAAATGGCATCCTAAATTGTAAGCCAAATGAACTAGAAGGCCTGAGGGGTGAGAGAGGCAGAACGCTCACCCCGCCAGCCAGCCAACTGCGGCTCCTCCAGCGTCCCTCAGTGCTGTCCAAGCCTGAAGGAAGCCATACAAAGAAAAGAACCACTCATTTTTTCTCCTTGTTTCTAGATCCGTCCATTTGTGGTACCGACACTACGTAGAAACAGAGTGAGAGAGAGAGAGAGAGAGAGAGAGAGAGAGAGAGAGAGAGAGAGAGAGAGAGAGAGAGAGAGAGAGAGAGAGATGAGAAGTGGATAGGGGTATAAAGCAAAGGGTGTTCTGGAAGTGGTGTAGAGAGGGGAGGTGTGTTATATACCAGGAGAGACTTAGTTGTTCAGGAAGTTAATGTTCATAGGAGTTGTGTGGGCTGTCATGGCGACGGCGGTGGTGGTAGGTAAGGGTGCTGCATCTGCGTTCTATATATGGATGAGGGGAGGGAGAAAAAAGAATGCCGCTCTCTCTTTCTCTCTCTCTCTCTCTCTCTCTCTCTCTCTCTCTCTCTCTCTCTTTTACATCATAATTCATAGGCTACACAATATAACCAAGATTTACGAGGCAAGAGAAGTAAGAAATAGTAGAGGTAGAAATAGTGGTGGTGGTGGTGATGGAGGTTGTGATAGTGTTGGTGGTAGAACAGCCTGGAGGACTGGCCTTTACACACACACACACACACACACACACACACACACACACACACACACACACACGTTCCTATGTTTCCCTTTTATTTACATCCACTGGCACAGATCCACAGGCAGTCAATGGAGTGAGCGGAGCGTGACAGGGAATGGCTGCCTGGCGAGCACACTTTCCATGGACTCTTTAAGCGGCCACATTTAGTGATTAAAATCTTACCGGTAGAGACGAAAAGGAAAATGTGTCCTTTTCAGTGTCCAAAGAGGGTAATTTTCCTCCTAGTAGAAGCGTTGGGAGAGTGAGGATTGCAGAGAGGACGAAAGGACACGAAAGTTGCAAGGTTAAGGGTGAGAGGGAAAGAGGGAGAGAGTGAATGAAGAGAAGGAATGAGAGTGCGTGTCTTATTTCCTTCCACTGACTTGCCAGCCACCCAGTCACGACTTGGAGTCTGGTATTTATTTCCTCCCAAGCAACGGGGTCACATTTTAGCTTCGCAGGTCTTCAGTTTCCGCGTTCATCCGTTTATTCCTTGCCTCCCCCACACTGGCGGCGCCGTAAATGGTAGTGCGTCTCCCCTTCCAGTCTTCCTTTGTTCCGTTTTTAGGAATTAGTGGATGTAGCTTGCGATTACGTGCGGGGCGTAACGTAACGAGCCAGGCAGCAACCAGTCCTGCTATTCCTCTTGTGTGCTTGCTTGCTTGCTCTCTCTACTCCCCTCTCTCTCTCTCTCTCTCTCTCTCTCTCTCTCTTAATTAGAGTCTTTCCTGCACTTAAACATTTGAATATTCTAGTTAATTTTCCCTCCACTCCCACACCTCATCTGTTTGCATCTCTCTCTCTCTCTCTCTCTCTCTCTCTCTCTCTCTCTCTCTCTCTCTCTCTCTCTCTCTCTCTCTTCAGTCACGCAGCGCCGCCCATACATATACTCTTAAATCCATTTTTTTTTTCATCCACCCACCCGCCCTTCTACTTCTCCCCTTTAAATACGGCTTCCTAAAGGTGAACACGTAACAAGCATTATTCCTCCTGATTTCCACACCTCCCTCTCTCTCTCTGGTTCACCTGTGCCAAGGAAAACAAAGGTGTGCTGGTCTGGAAACGGAATAATAAGAAGTCGCCTCAGCTTTTAATTAACACAAACAGTCGTACGAGATATTTTCCAAGAATTTATCTGGTACTGTGGCGTATAATCTCCAGGCACGAGTTAATTCCATGCTTTTGCTGTGTCTCGTAATTTCTCTTTTTTTGTCATCGATGTACAAACTGACCCTCTCCCAACACCTAGGGAGGCCTAAAACAACCAATCAGAACCGCGGGTCTAATGGAGCTGGCCAATAGGGAACCCAGCAGCTGCCTGGTCGATCGATGCAGCCAGACGCCAAACGCTGACTGGCTGCCGCGGGGCTTGGTCTGGCCGGGTAATAAGCCAATAAGTTTAACGTACGGAATGTCCTTAAGCCTTAGGGAATGGGTTAGTTGGTGTAGGTCTCTTCCCCCTCTCCTGTCTCCCTCTCCCTTTCCCTCTCCCTCTCCCACTCTGTCTCTCTCTTTCTTTCTGACTGATACCAAGTCGCATCAACTTAAGGTACACGACATATGAAATAACGGGCGAAAAATCTGACAAGAAACGTGTAATATCTTAAAGTCGAACAAAAACTGGCAGACAGCAACGAGCGGCCAAGGGAAGGTCAGCTGTAAAGTGTTCCCCAAATAGCCGAGCTTTGGTGGGGGCGACGCGCAGGTGAGGCGAGGTGAGGCGAGGCGAGGGCAGGGCGGGAGGACAGGTGAAGGCGAGATACCGGTTCAACGATGAAGTAAACATGAAAATTGCAAAAGTGGTGTTCAGGTGAGAATAACATGAATGCAAGTTGTATTTAAGTAGGTGTGAAAATTGGCAAAGGTCAAAATATCAGCTGATGGAAATGAAGAATATTAAGTAAAAGGGGAATTAAAAAAAATGATAAAAAAACATTACAAAGAATTAAAATGACGTATGAAGAACCGAATGTCAGGAAAAATAGCAAATACATTTACAACAATTCGGCGAACACCACAATAACAAAAAAAAAAGCTCTAATACAAAAAAAAAAAAAGAAAAAAAAAATACAATTCCATCACAAAAGTTCCCATGAAGTAAGAGACAACAAAACACAACAAACTGCATAAGTGACAAGTATCATACCAGCACACTCATGAAACTTGAGAATGACACGTTAATTAGAAGTCACAATACAAGGAGAAAATAAAACAACAAAAAGAGAATACGTAATTAACTTATACATCTCTCTTAATGTTCCCCTTCCTTCAGATCCATTGTGTCGAGTTTCCTTATTTCCTTTTCCTCCTCCGCATCATCTTTCTGGGTCATAATTTTACGCTTCAACCGCTAACATTACAAGATATATGGGATTTCTTTACCAGTTATGTTAAGCCACTATGTATATTAAGACGATATGTTTTCTTCATTTTTCTATACATTTTTGTTCTCACTCCTCCTTTCATTATATTTAATCTCCTCTTTATCACTTTCCAGCTGCTTTTTTTTCATTTGCTTTTTTACCTCAGTTGGATAACAATTCGTGTCCCGCTGAGGCAACATATTTCTCTCTCTCTCTCTCTCTCTCTCTCTCTCTCTCTCTCTCTCTCTCTCTCTCTCTCTCTCTCTCTCTCCTTTCCTTCATAATGTAACAACTCCCTCCCATTTCTCCCTTCCTCTTCACTCTATTTATCATTCTCATTCGCGTCCGTTTCCTTCCTTTTCAGCTCTCCTTTGTCATCGTTTTTTCTCAGAGTCTGGTTGCCTCTCCTCTATCCCTCCTCTGCTCAGCTTAGGATTCAAGCGTATCCCATTTCCTTCCCCTTCCCTTGGTCCGTGTGGATGTGTGTCTTCCATACTATGTTAAGGCGTGTAAAGTATCTTATCTCACTGTTTATTGCCGTTATACTTTTCCTTCCCTCGTATCTTGGGATGTACTGCCTCTCTCTCTCTCTCTCTCTCTCTCTCTCTCTCTCTCTCTCTCTCTCTCTCTCTCTCTCGACACGTAAACACTTAATTCTCTTTACCATGAAAGAAGAATTTCCTGGGATCTAATTATTTCGTGACCAACTTAATCTTCTAGGAAAATTGTTGCACACACACACACACACACACACACACACACACACACACACACACACACACACACACACAATCATACACAAACAGAAAGATAAATGGCAGACAACCAGAAATTTACGAAGAAAAGAAGAATTATAAGAAAAATAAGAGGTGAAGAAGCAGAATCGGGAGAAGAGGAGGAGGAGGAGGAGGAGGAGGAGGAGGAGGAGGAGGAGGAGGAGGAGGAGGAGTAATAGTAGGAGGGGAAAGAAGAAAAGAAGAAAGAGAGGAGGAGAAAGAGGAAATACCGATTCTTGTTAGTATTGGACATGACAAGTAAGAAGAGAGAGAGAGAGAGAGAGAGAGAGAGAGAGAGAGAGAGAGAGAGAGAGAGAGAGAGAGAGAGAGAGAGAGAGAGAGAGAGAGAGAGAGAGAGAGAGAGAGAGAGAGAGAGAGAGAGAGAGAGAGAGAGAGAGAGAGAGAGAGAGAGAGAGAGAGAGACATTCAAACTTTGTAGAGAAGCACCTTGACATCTAGAATCGTCTTAAAACTGGAAGAATGAGAAGGGACATGAGAGGAGGAGCGTAGAGTGAAGGAGTGAAGGAGGGCAAGTGAAGAAAGGAGGTGAAGGACAGCTGAGGGAGAGCAGGGAAGGCACAGTGATGGAAGGGGAGTTGAAGGAGAGGAGGAGGAAGAGGAGGAGGAGGAGGAGGAGGAGGAGGAGGAGGAGGAGGAGGAGGAGGCTAGACAGGAACGCTTCAAGGTACTAGATCCGAGAATTCCATCTTGAAAGCGAAAGCGAGAGAGAGAGAGAGAGAGAGAGAGAGAGAGAGAGAGAGAGAGAGAGAGAGAGAGAGAGAGAGAGAGAGAGAGAGAGAGAGAGAGAGAGAGAGAGAAAGAGAGAGGACGTTTAAAAACGTACAAAAAAATAGAAAATATCAAAGAAAAATAAGATAAAATAAAAAAGACTACAGCAAGTTTTATAGGATGAAGAAGAGCGAGTTAATTAATCTCACTAAGAGCGAGGGAAGAAAATATGCAGGGTAAGGAAAGAATCAGGCAGGGAAAAAATAGGAAGTGAGTAGAGAAAGAGAGAGAGAAAGGAGGATGAGAAATTAGCGGAGGGGGACAAGAAATCTAATATTAGAACAGAAAAAAGGACTTATACAACACGCCCCTAAAAAAAGAAGATAATAACATCAGCCCATGACATAAAAAAAAAAATAAATAAACATCATCGTAAGCATAAACTGAGGCTTCACGTAGTAGAACCTAACCTAATCTAACTTGACTAACCCTAACCAAAACCCACGTCACCTAACCAACCCCATCAGAATTTAAGCCTACGTAACCAAACCTAACCTGACAAACTAAGACAACATCACCAACCTTAACTTAACTTTCCTGCGTGAATCATGTTTACTGTCAGGTGTGTACGTTAGCAGATGTTGCGGGAGAGCGTGACGAGAACAGAGGTGCAAGTATGAGCGCTTCGTGTTGGGAATAATCTGGGCTACCTCTATAACACGTTTCGAGGTAATTTTCCCCTCTGCTGGAAATAAAAAAGCACTAGAGATGCGACGTGACGTGAGGGAGGAAGAGAAACACTGGGTGGCGGAGGAATAACAGAGTGAGGGAGGAAGTAAAGGAGGAAGGAAGAAGGGAAGTTACTGGCGTTGGAGGAGGATGAGGAGGAGGACGAGGAGGAGGAGGAAGAGGAACACGGAGAGCACAGCACAAAATAATGGCAATCATAATCTTAGAATATACATGGGAGCTTTAAATAATGCAACTCAGGGAAGGAAAGGAAGCACGCACACACACATACACACACATACACACACACACACACACACACACACACACACACACACACACACACACACACACACACACAGATAGATACATAGATTGTTTATCGACTACAAAATACACGTTACAAAATGCCTTAATTGTCAACACACACACACACACACACACACACACACACACACACACACACACACACACACACACACACACACACACACATATGATTGATTAGAGAGAGAGAGAGAGAGAGAGAGAGAGAGAGAGAGAGAGAGAGAGAGAGAGAGAGAGAGAGAGAGAGAGAGAGAGAGACGTAGACGCACCTTCCACAGACAGGTTTAGATTAATTCAGGGTTACGGTCTGTTACTCTAGGGAAAGGGTGGGAGGGGAGGGTTAGGGTGTGATAACAGAGGGGAAGCTGGGAGGGGACTGAAGGCATAGCAACGGAGGGGAGGAGGATAGGAAGACGAGAGGGGAGAAAGGTTAATATGTAGCGTGGGAAGAGAAGGGAACAGGAGGAGTAGGTGGTGGAAGAAAGAAGAGGAAGTGAAAGAGGAGAGAAACTCAAGCCAGTGAGAATAATGAACAAGGTGTTTGAGAAGAAAACGATGAAACACGTTACAGGAAAATGGCGAAGAGAAAGGGAAAAGAAACAAAGATAACGTACTATACGAGATCAACATTGTAGTTACCAGCGATCGAAAGATAAAGATGAACGCGATCATAAAGTCATACAAAGTTAACATCACAGTGGTAAAGAAGACGCTTACATTTCTCCTTTCTCTTACTCCTTTCTTTCCTCCTCCTCCTCCTCCTCCTCCTCCTCCTCCTCCTCCTCCTCCTCCTCCTCCTCCTTCTGCTCCTGCTCCTCCTCCACCCATTGCGTCATAAAATACAGAACGAGAACGATCTTCGCTTTGTTATAGTGACAAATTGTTTTTATTACTCTTTATATATGACAGATATTTCCCCACCTATCCAATCTGTTTCTCTCTCTCTCTCTCTCTCTCTCTCTCTCTCTCTCTCTGACTACCTTACAATGGAGGTAAAGAAAAAGTAGACAGTGAGCAGGTTGTATTGAGCCCTTAAGACAGTGCTTCGGTTCTGTTTACCACTAAGCTCTCTGGAATCCCTGAGAAATCTAGGCCTCTACCTGGTGGTGGATCAGCTGCACCCAGGCAGATATGGAGTCCACATAGATACCGTCGAGAAATAGAGTTTGTGACTGTATATTAAAACTGTAGGGAAATATTCACTCTTAATTCAGATGAACTTATTAGGATGGTACAAAATTTAAGGAGAATATACATTGAATAAGATCGTGTGAGTGCGAAATTTTATAAAAGCTTGAAGTAAGACCTAGGAGATGAATGAAACTGACTCTTCTACTACTACTATTACTACTACTACTACTTCTACTACTACTACTAATACTACTTCTACTACAATTACCACTACTACTACTACTACTACTACTACTACCACTACAATTACTACTACTACTACTACTACTACTACTACTACTAGTACTACACAACATTCCCACGGGCTTATATAAGGATAAAAAATCACATCAGCTATACAGGGGATAGAGGGAAGGTTACAGAGTGTAAGAGTGTTCCAGTGTGTGAGTGGCCTGCGGGGCTACAGTGCTCGGTAAAAGGCTTCCCTCGGAGTATTTATGCTTATTCCAGGGCTTCATTTATCGAATCAAGGTCCCAGGTGTGTGTGTGTGTGTGTGTGTGTGTGTGTGTGTGTGTGTGTGTGTGTGTGTGTGTGTAAAAGGTAAGTCTGGGTCCATAAAGGTGAACACACACACACACACACACACACACACACACACATCAGGTACAACACTTTCCCAAAAAATAATTGGGCGATGGAACAAAAGTTTGAGTCATAAAAGTCTTCTATTAAATACTTTATTGCGTAATTCTTTGTTTGCGTTCTATTGTTTCGTTTTGACTCAGCTCCATAAAACACAAACATATTTACTTTTTATTACGAGTGCTCGATTCTCCGTCCCTTCCCCCACCATCCTCACTTTTTTGACTGAGTTTGCAATTTATCCTAACCTGTCAAAATGTAATATAACTTTTTTTTTTTTAACGGGAACCAAACATCAGTACATAACTCACGAATTTATTTCCGGCGGGGAAAGTTAAGAGATGAATATGACAACGAAAACTAACACACACACACACACACACACACACACACACACACACACACACACACACACACACACACACACACACACACACATCAAGTTGGGTAGTTAATATCAAACAATCAGATCCAGTGGCAGTCAGCAAACAATGCCTCTCGTCGTGCCATTCAATACACCTGATGAGCATCCTTCGCTTCCATTAAGTCGATTCGTTGGCTTGTATAATGTTTACCTTTTGAGATTAACCTAACATATCGAATCATTTCCTAACATGATGAAAAGTGCGCAGGCAGTAATTAATTATCATGTGTGTGTGTGTGTGTGTGTGTGTGTGTGTGTGTGTGAAAAAGAGAGTGAGAGTAGACAAGTAAATGAAAAGAAGGTATGGACAGAGAAAGCCATAGAAGCGAGGAAGCTAAAAATACACACACACACACACACACACACACACACACACACACACACACAGTAGCCCACCATCCCAGCCTTGTACCGTTATATTAAAACCGAATCCCTTCAAAACAGTTTAATGATTCCTGGCCTCCCTTGCTTTGCCTTGCCTTGCCTTCTCCTCCCTTCCCTTCCTCCTTTCTCTCCCAACCCTTCATATCAACTCTTCCCTCTGCACTCCAAATATCTCCCTGGCTGCTCTTCTCCTCTCGTCCTGCCTTTCTTTTTTTTTTTTTTACATTTTCCTTTCCCCTCCTCCTCCACTTCCCCTCTCTTCCTCTCCCCTCGTCTCCTCCTTTCCCTCACCCTCAGGCCCTAAACACCACGCAGTATTGGATCGCGACACAGCGCCGACGAGTGGTTATTGGTGACAAAAGTATAAAAAATGCATATATTGAATTTTTTTCTTTATTTTTTTGTAACTCTGGAAATTGCTTCGGTGTTTTTATCCCTCCTTTTTCGAAAATTCTAAAGTGAGTGTTGGTGTGGATTTTGTAGAGGATTTCATTTCTACGGTGTTTGTTTTGGGCTCTCGTTTTTTTGCTTTTTTGATTAGTCACACAAGCACCATGAATTCCGTTACTCATCCTAGTCCCTCCCCTCCTCTTCCTCTTCCTCCTACTACTACTACGTCTGAGTACGTGACAACTGTAATATCAAACCTTCTTTAAGCTAAACACGAGTTCAAGAAGGAGAATTCAGGTTTTTCAGGTTCACACTCACGTTTTCGTCACGTGTATGAAGTAAAGGCACTCGAGGTGAAGCTCAGTCAGTAAACAAGGGAACTGACGATACGCGGCACATGCTACAGGCTCCGAGGTAACGTAATCAAGTATTGGATTACCTTAAGAGACTTTACGGGCGCACAAGAGGAGATGGAGGACTCTGTTATAAGTTTTAGGTTTCCGGCACGTGAAGAAGGTTGAGTAAGGATGAAAAGGGCAAAGGGAACATTATTATTTTTTTCTCGTTTTCTTTTTTTTCCGCATTGAAGCTGCAAGAGGAATGTTCCCTTTTGATGTGTTTTCGTGTAAAGACAGGTACCACGTAGGCGAGTAAAGGAGAAGAGGTGGTAAAATTCTTCAAGTGTGTGTGTGTGTGTGTGTGTGTGTGTGTGTGTGTGTGTGTGTGTGTGTGTGTGTGTGCTTCTATTAATACAGAGTGGCGGCGTGCGTGGAGGATGACGCAATACATGGTAATTATATACATAGGGAACGTCAATGGAGTTGGGAAAGCTAGATGAAACTCTCTCTCTCTCTCTCTCTCTCTCTCTCTCTCTCTCTCTCTCTCTCTCTCTCTGTGTGTGTGTGTGTGTGTGTGTGTGTGTGTGTGTGTGTGTGTGTGTGTGTGTGTGTGTGTGTGTGTGTGTGTGTGTGTGTGTGTGTGTGTGTGTGTGTGTGTGTGTGTGTGTGTGCGTTTGTGTGTAGTTCAAATTCTATCTATCCATGTATCTTCCTATCTATCTAAGTTGCCAGAAACAAGTAAATTACTCTGCCTATCTATCTATCTATCCATCTTCAGTGTTTCAATTTATCTATCTGTCCGTCCCCTCATCTATCTGTCTGTCTCGCCCTACCTGCCTCGATTCTGAAATTCAATTGTAGAAACCAAAGGAGAAGATTTGATTTCCTTCGGCTCCACCCAAGGAGTAAAGGTCCTTCCTTCCCTGCGCCTTTCTCACCTCCCTCCCTCCCTCTCTCCCCTCCGTCACTCTCTCCACCTGCTCCCACCTTATCACACTCCATGGCATTCTCTCTATTTATTGTAGCTCCCTGAACCTGCGTCACCTTCACCTCTCTCTTCTCTTCTTTGTTTTTTTTTTCCTTTTCACCTATTCCTCCTTCCACTACTACGCGTTCTTTTTACACATGCTTCACTCGAGTTGTTCTTCCTTTCTTTGTTTCTTTTCGCCAGTAGTACTCCAGTTCTAACCCTTGCATTTTCTTTCACACTTCTTACACTTTTTTCTAGTCCTTTTTCCTTGTTCTTCTTTGTTGTGTCCCTTTTTTTCATATTTTCTCAGGTCTCGTTTTCTGCCGCCCTTCCACACCCTTATCCTTCACCGCCCTCTTACGTGATAGAGGCTGATTTCTACTCCCTAATTCCCTAGACTGCGTGACCTTCTGACCTTCAGGGAGGCTTGGGAGAAGGGAAAGGAGGAAGAAAGTACGTGAGGGTGGTTTTAGTTGAAGGGAAGGGAATAGGAGAGGAAGGGAGGTAGGAAAGGAGAACATGTATACAAACTAATCTCGTTATAAAGGTACCTATAGTGGTCCCAGCTTACAGAGGGCGAGACTTGTTTACGTAAGGGAACGCTGGTTGGTTTGTGACGCTTCATGATATCGTGGTGGTGCGGCTGATACTGTAGCAAGGCGTAGCAGAGGGAGGCGAGGTGATGGTGTTCATATACATAATTCTGATCCTCTCTCTCTCTCTCTCTCTCTCTCTCTCTCTCTCTCTCTTTACTGAGTATTTCCGTTAATTTTGACGTTAATTCAGTGGATTATTTGTGGTCTCTCTGTATCTAACACCTTTTTGTAACATTTTTCATATTCTAAAAAAGTATTGTTTGTAAAATATAGGGATACATTTTTTTTTCAATCAACTTTTACCTGTTTTTATTCATTCACGTCTGGCCTTCACTGATATTATTATTATTTCCTTTTATGTTTTAGTTTAATTTCTATACCACATAGAATACATTCCCACTGTGACTATTGTTTTGGACTTTTTTTTCCCCCTCTAAGCTTTCGTTTTGAAGTCTGCGGTGTATAGGTATTCATGTGCATGCAACGTGACAGAGCCTCTTTAATTTTATGCATTAGATTCACGACAGCTCACCACAGCCATCTCGATCAACAACAAATATACATGCACAATAATTTCGATGCGTGTACGATAACGTCTTTTCCGTTGTTTTTCCTTCTCTTTCGAGTCATAGTTAACTAAATCAAGTTGGTTATTCTTTATATCTTCATGTACACAACAATTTTAGTACAACAAATCTGAGTTTAGGATTCACTGGTGTACGTTCCGATAGTCTCTTTAATTTTTTTTATTATTTCCACGTTCATTCATTACAAAACACATTAATTTCGTGAGCCAATGTATAAAAAAAAAAAAAACCATCCTTGTCTATGTGCAATACAGTGGACATTGATATTCACATGTAGCACACATTACAATATTGGCCCTTCAGTATATCGCACTATCTAAACTCAAATTTAACTGAAGACATTGAATCAACCAACATATAAACATGCACGTACTTTGCCTTTGACCTTTGTGCGACAGCACTGAACTTGTCAACACCGGCACACAAGTTCTGAGTCGTAGCCTCTCGTAGTCAATTACATGCACAAGGGGGAATGTATACACAGCAAGGCCACGTCGACTACACGCTAATAAGGGCACACAGGATACGTCAAGAAGCGTAATTCCTCTCTGGACGGTCCTTGAAGGAGGATAAAGTAAATACGGTTAGCCTGTAATCGAGCATAAAGCGGAGATGAAGGGCCTGTCAGTAAGCATCGTTACGCGACATCACAGAGCGGCGGGGGAAGGTGGAAGAACTGCCGCTGGAATTAAATTTCTGACTTTCTTACTCGTGTCATACTTTTAATAAATCTACTTTACAGTTTTCAAAATCACTTAGTTACAACGTTACCATAATAGTTTTGAAATGATTATTACTACTGGTCGTAATAACTATTTACTTATTCATCTTAAACCATTTTTTATTATTATTATTGTTATTATTATTATTATTATTATTATTATTATTATTATTATTATTATCACTATTGTCATTATAATTACAAACAGCAACACTCATCATTATTACCTTATTACAAACAAAACACTAACGGTGGTAGGAGAGGGAGGTTTTTTCGCCTTCTCGGAGCACTGCGTTGTTAGTAAAGGCGCGGCAAGGATTCAAGGCACGAACGAAATGCTGGAGCAGGAGAAAGCGAGGAGTGGGTGAGGGCGGGCAAGAGGAACGGAAAGGAGAAGAAACAATGGTAAGAGGTCCTCTGTTGAGCCTCTATATCTACTTACAGGACAAGAGTTCCGGCCCATTTCTCGAACTGTCTTTTCTCTTTTGTCTATATCTGTGTGTATGGTCTGTCTCTGTATATCCGTCTGTCTGGTTGGCTTTCTGGCTGGTCTTAAGAGTATTTGTTCTCTCTCTCTCTCTCTCTCTCTCTCTCTCTCTCTCTCTCTCTCTCTCTCTCTCTCTCATAAGAATATATTCCTCATCTTAGTCTTAATCTCCACTCCCCTACTTTTTCCCTCAGTTCTCTGTCCAACTAAAAAAATCTCATACACTTTCAGTTCCTCGGGGAGGGAAAAAATAACGGGGAAAAATGACAGAAAAGAAATATATAATCTAGGACAAAATGTGACGTAACAGTAACGAAACAAAAAGTCTACACTCTTGCAGCGATACACACCTCAAATTGACACCCAATCATCGAGTTTGTGTACACGAGGTAACCATCAAACACTCCAGTTAATATTATGTAAACGACGGCCAGAGAGAGAGAGAGAGAGAGAGAGAGAGAGAGAGAGAGAGAGAGAGAGAGAGAGAGAGAGAGAGAGAGAGAGAGAGATACTCTTAAGACCAGCCAGACAGCCAACCAGACAGACGAAGACCAGAAAGAGAGAGCCTGAGAGCAAGAGGCTGAGGAAAAATTAATGATTCAGTGCTGGGGGAAAGTTTACCAACATCTATTTAGGTTGGATGCTTTGGGTGGTGCTCGACGCCGCTGTCAAGAGGGAAAATAAGCAGATATTTGATTACACCTAGGCTTCAGTTTGACGTATCGGTTTCCTGTCTGAAGTGCACGTACCAACCAGCGACACCTTTCACTCTCTCTCTCTCTCTCTCTCTCTCTCTCTCTCTCTCTCTTTCTGTGTGTGTGTGTGTGTGTGTGTGTGTGTGTGTGTGTGTGTGTGTGTGTGTGTGTGTGTGTGTGTGGACGCGAGACACAGATACAAGTAAAATTAGATAAAATAATAAGAATGAATTAACGAACAAATAGAAAGTGAGCACATGAATCAGTGGCTTATTAAATAGATAAATACTTACATGAGCATAAACTTTATAAAAATGTCGGAAAAAAAGAATAAAAAAACAGTCCGAGGAGGCGCCGCGGTTGCTACGCACGTAAAGGGTTTTTAATTAAAGCCCAGCAATTAACGGAGCGAGGAGCGAGACGGCCTTAATTATCTGCCGCCAGGGACAGTCTAGAGATAAGTAGTGGACGTGGATCTCCTACACTCCCTCACTACATCCCTGCCTCTCTCTCTCTCTCTCTCTCTCTCCTAGCCCTCCCCTCAAGACAGCTTTTTGTGAGTCTGGTGAAAATCAAAGAAAATTACGATAAGAAAAAGAAGGAATCGTAAAATTACTCTGATCCTCATCTTGCTAAGCCGGCAACTTTTGGCTAAATCTGCTCCAGTGATGGTAGACTCGCCATTAGCTTCTTCAGGATTTCCCCTCACGGATTCTGGCTCAACTAAGGGAGATGTTGGGGAGAGGAAGGCGGTATTTGTTGGGAGTAGGCCTCGTGTGTGTGTGTGTGTGTGTGTGTGTGTGTGTGTGTGTGTGTGTGTGTGTGTGTGTGTGTGTGTGTAAGAGGAACTAGATTCACACATTCACTACGAATCTACACATCTTATCCTGTTTTACTTACATTTATATCCTTCAGTTTCCCTTAACATTACTCATCCTTCTGTTTCCTTTCTGTTTCCTCTGCCGGTGAATTATTAGTGCTGTGCCATTACGGTTCTCGCTGCAGACAAGTTTCCTTAAATTCTCACTGACGCTCTCCAGTCAGCCCGCCTTTTTATTGTAAGAGTAAGCCAGAATGTTCACGCCTTCATCTTTTTCCTTTTTATACATCACTTTTTTTCCTACAACACTGACTCCAAGCGTCGAGTATCACAAAATATCTCTGAAAATAGAGCAAGTATTCTAGTTTTTCTCGATTTTTTCAGATAGATGACGCAATTCTTTACTTTGTTTTCATCAACCTAGGCAATTTTTTTTTCTCGATCATAATGTCCTTTCAAGAATGCTGAAAAATAAATAAACTAACTAAAAATATATATAAAAAGCTCCACCCAATATGCCCCATTTTCCTGCACAAAGAGATTCAATCAACAAGGGAAAAAGAATACAAAAATATGAAACAAGCACAATATGGCTTACCGTTAAACATAAATCGCACGCCATTCAAACGGTGCACGCCCGGGAGGCCTGAGCACGCCGGGAACTGTTCAAACACTCGGTCGCTCTAACAAAAGCATGAGTTGGGCTGGCCGCCCTGTCTCCTCCCTTCTGTATATCGTATCAACACGTGAGGCACACTACGAGGGTAAGGCACTGGCTATTGCTACTGCCGAGGTAAAGGAGGAGGAGGAGAAGAGAAAGAGGAGGAAGACAAGGAGGGTGGAGAGATGGAGGCCATTAATGTTACAGCCCACACTACTGCATTAGTAATCACTGCTGCTATTGCTCCTGCTACTACTCCTGTTGATACTATTCCTGCTGCTATTACCATTACTAGTGATAAGAATATAAATAATAATAATTTCGGTCAGCATGAAACGAGACCAAGAATTCCTTACCCGATAAAATAAGAAAAAACCAATAAAAGATATGAAAAGTGAAATATCAACAAAATATAGAGGAACTTTGATAGCAGTTCAGCTGAAGAATAAACGGCAGAAGTGTAATCTTGCATGACAGTATATCGTATATTTTTCCCTTTCACAGCTTCTTGTTATGCGCAAAGTGCAGCTGTGTTTCTGTTACTACCCCAGCAGCGCACAATAAAAGCTACATATTCTTGAGATAGTTAGCAGTAACTCAAAAGTACGTATCCACCAGATGCTTCATACCAAAGCTGCCTCTATCTGGCGTTACCACGAGCAGGGTGACAATACTCGTAACTGTTCGCACACAAGTCCTGATAGCCACTCACAAGGCGGCATCGCGGGACACATAACCCTCGCTGGAAATCCGGAACAGGACAGGCACACTACCCCGGCACTTCTCAGACCAGTTTACACACAAATGGTCTCACCGCGTCACTCGGCAACAACTTGCTACTCGGTGACAAGATACAGACTCGCTTCCCTGACACGGCTTCCCATCAACGGGGCGACATATTGACAGAAAGACGAGACTGAGTGGCAATGTTGGTTCGTGTGACCTTCTCCTTATGCTGCCGTAGTAAACTTGTCTCAACTGATAATCTTGCCGTTGTTCATATTGTTACTACTACTACTACTACTACTACTACTACTACTACCACTGCTACAACTATTTACTATCAAATATCAACGAACAACCATTGCTAAAATTCACTTATGCTCCCTAAGTATCTGACACACACACACACACACACACACACACACACACACACACACACACAATGGTAGACGAGATATATTTAGAAATTCCCTGGGACTTAAATTGTCCAGCCGTAGCATTCCTGATTGAAATTTTAATGAGTTTCGGGCCTAGAGAGCTGAGAAGGGGAAGGAAGGGGAAGATGGGAGGCAGAACGGACGAGATACTGAAACCGGGCGAGAGAGAGAGAGAGAGAGAGAGAGAGAGAGAGAGAGAGAGAGAGAGAGAGAGAGAGAGAGAGAGAGAGAGAGAGAGAGAGAGAGAGAGTAGAGGAGTAGGGGAGGAGGAGCGTGGGTTTTTTTGAGGATGAAAAGGAAGTTATGAGGAGAGAGTAGGAGGAGTAAGGGGTTAAGAGGACAGAGAGAGAGAGAGAGAGAGAGAGAGAGAGAGAGAGAGAGAGAGAGAGAGAGAGAGAGAGGGCATAGAGACTGACAGTGGAGGGGAGAGCGTGTCTTAATGCGCGGGTAAAAAAGAAAAGGTATTAATGAGAAAAGAAATAGAGGAGGGTGGGAGGGTATGAGAGTGAGTAAGGAGGAAGGCACGAGTGATAACCGAGAGCCATGAAGAAGGGAAGTAAAAGTTACGGAAATCCATAAATAGCCAGAGAGAGAGAGAGAGAGAGAGAGAGAGAGAGAGAGAGAGAGAGAGAGAGAGAGAGAGAGATGTGTATTCCATCCGTCCATCAGATATAATCCACGTCACATTTACTCGAAAAAAAACAATAACAAAAAAAAAAAAACTACTACACCACATTAAGACAATTAACAATAATAGTCTAATTTTGGGAAGAGTAATAAAAAAAAAAAACCATCAACCAGCACATTAATTTAACGAGCCTGTAAAACACATCCCTAAATAAAACCACACACAAAATAGGAGCAAATACAAACCTTGAGCTCCGTACTGTGTTTACAGGGCAGAGAGGAAGAGGGGGAAGAGAGAAAGACGGGAGAGAGGAAGAGGGGAGTCATGACGTCAGTGGGGGCGGCATCCAGGTTGCCATGGAAACGTTGAGAATGGTGTCCTATTCTGGTGGGGACAGCGACACGAAGATAACTGTACCCTGACGAGCATGCGACGCGTCTCAGACATGTCCACCACCAAACAGCAGCGCGATACGGGCATTGTGTGTGTGTGTGTGTGTGTGTGTGTGTTGTTCTCGTGGTTGACTCTGTATTGATAAGAAGCCCACTTAACACACACACACACACACACACACACACACACACACACACCGTCTTCGGCACGCCCTCCTCCACTCTCTCTCTCTCTCTCTCTCTCTCTTTGAACTGCCAATATCCTTTCAATTTCAACCATACGTAACATTATAATACGAGGAACGGTAACGTCAATAATTAGTCAAAATATATTCAGTGACCTATGTCTACTTTATACTCTACGAGACTGACACAAGCCGTCCTTCGCCTTGAAATGCAAGTGTGTATGTATGTAGAGTTACGCCACAAGAGCAGAGAACGATATACAAAAAACACAAAAAAGAGAAGTGACCAAATTTCCACAAAACCAATACCCAATAAAATACAAGCACAAGAAAAAAAGAAAAAGAAGCAAGGAAGGAAGGAAGGTAATGAAGTTAACGATGGGGCTTCTGCAACTTCACACGTGGAGGAAACCAAGAGAAAACGAAGGAGAGAGAAAAAAAAAGAAAATAAAGTTGGTTAGAAGAGGAAAACAAAAAGTGGAAAATGTTCAGGCTTTTGTGAGAATCTACGAACGAACATTTAATGGCTGCCTTTGGTCTTTCGGTGGTCTTCTTTGTGGGGCTCTTGCCTTGTACTTTACGATGACTTTAGTCGTGTATTTCTCCTCCCACTCTTTCTCTTTAATTCTCCTCCATTACTTCTTCTTTCGTTTCCTTTTTCGATAAACGCAATTTTTACTTTTTTCACCTTTGATTTTGTATCTATAATCTCTCTCTCTCTCTCTCTCTCTCTCTCTCTCTCTCTCTCATCCAGGACAGAAGAGTATCACAGAGCCTATATATAGTTCCGGGTTGGGCGTTGGTAAAGGCCACACTGTTGGTCTCATTGATCGCTGCACAACTCTGATTTATGCATACGAACTTTCTGGAATGCACGGTTTCAATGATACCTATTTACGGCTGTGGATTTTTGACCTACACTAATACCTATTTTTTGTGTTCGGTAGTTTTGTAATTCATTCGACTGCACGTACGTGGGGTGGGAGGATGTGTGTGTGTGTGTGTGTGTGTGTGTGTGTGTGTGTGTGTGTGTGTGTGTGTGTGTGTGTGTGTGTGTGTGTGTGTGTGTGTGTGTGTGAGAGAGAGAGAGAGAGAGAGAGAGAGAGAGAGAGAGAGAGAGAGAGAGAGAGAGAGAGAGAGAGAGAGAGAGAGAGAGAGAGAGAGAGAGAGAGAAGGCAGGGGGTCACGTGAGGTATTGACCCAACACGGCATGAAGGTCACGTCAGTTTACAGACAGGATGTGGTCACGCTACACACACTCTCTCTCTCTCTCTCTCTCTCTCTCTCTCTCTCTCTGGTGAAGCTGTCAGTCTACCTGGTCCGGTATATTGATGCTCCCTGAAAAACCTTTACTCGAAGGAGACGACTTAATCTGCAATCTCTCCAGCCAGGTAGGTATACGATGGCCACTATTAATACGCACTCCCCTCTCTCTCTCTCTCTCTCTCTCTCTCTCTCTCATCCCGAGCTGTCTTTTCTCATCCTTTCCTTCTCCGCTGTGGATAACAAATGGAGAGAAAGCGAGGGAAGCGGAAAAGTGTAAAGGTAAACGAGGAGAGGGAAAAATGTCAGCGGAGATATGAAGGAAAGAAAGAATGAAGTTAAGGAAAAGGCGAAAAGGAAGAGAGAGGGGAACGTGAGAGATAGTAAGGGTAGATAGAAGGGTGGAGTAGAAAAAAGGAAGGGATTTATTATTTTATACTTTCTCTCTCTCTCTCTCTCTCTCTCTCTCTCTCTCTCTCTCTCTGGAATTTCTCTTTCATATATTTTCACGAACCTTTCCACATGGATTTCTGTTCACTTTTCATTACTTTCCATTCATTCTCTCTCTCTCTCTCTCTCTCTCTCTCTCTCTCTCTCTCTCTCTCTCTCTCTCTCTCTCTCTCTCTGTGTGTGTTGAATATAAACAAAACCTACCATCTTGTTTGCATTCCCATCAGACACCGCACCTTCCTTCCTTCCTTCCTTCCTTCTTTCCCTCTCCCTACACCTTCCTCCACCTCCTTCACCAATCACCTCTCACCATGCACTCTCCCTCAACCTCACCATTCCCCATGAACCCACACTCCCAGCTTCCCTGCCCTTCCCTGTTCTCCATTCACCAGTCACCTTTTCCTTGCTCTTTCACACTTACGGAAAACAAAAAGACATGTTCCTTTTTCCTGGTTTTCCTTTTGGCGTGTTATTTTCCACCCTGGTGCTCGACTCGATGGAGTTTGGCAGGTAATGAATAGTTTTTCCCTTTATTTTTTATGCATATGTGACTAGGGTAATGGTGGTGGTGGCGATGGTGATGGTGGTGATGGTGATGGTGGTGGTGTTGTTGATGGCTAATAGCTGCGGTAATGGTGATGGTGACAGCTATAAAGGTGACTGTACAGGAAATGGTGATGATGGTGTGATCATGACGCGGATGATGATGAGAATACATTTATGGTATTTTGGGTGGTAAAAGCACTCTTATTTGACATCCTCCTCCTCCTCCTCCTCCTCCTCCTCCTCCTCCTCCTCCTCCTCTTCCACCTTTCTCCTTCCCCTTTCCACTACCTTTTTGCATTTATGAACCTGTCCGGCGGTTTCTCAAAATGTCATAATAAGGAGACTTTACAAGGAAGGAAGGAAGGAAGGAAGAAAAGAAGATGGAGAGGCAAAGGATGAAGGATACATCACGACCAAAGGATATGGGGGGAAATGTATGCAAGGAGAGTGAACGGTATTAAAAAAAAAAAAAAAGAAACGTAAGAAAGGAGGAAAAGGAAACAAGATTGCTTGGAACATACATGGAAAAGTGGGAGGAAATAGAAAAGGAGAAATATGAGAGAGAGAGAGAGAGAGAGAGAGAGAGAGAGAGAGAGAGAGAGAGAGAGAGAGAGAGAGAGAGAGAGAGAGAGAGAGAGAGAGAGAGAGAGAGAGAGAGAGAGAGGAGTGAAGCCTTAGAGGTGAATGACCTACCGTAACCTCGATTTGGAAATTGAGAGAGAGAGAGAGATAGAGAGAGAGAGAGAGAGAGAGACAGAGAGAGAGAGAGAGAGAGAGAGAGAGAGAGAGAGAGAGAGAGAGAGAGATAAAAGGGAAAATGCCAATTACTTCTACACTCCATGTTTTCCCTCCCTCGTAGGTCCTTTTATTTACTCAGCTTCCAATCCAATAGTTCACCTTCCCATCCACATCAAAGCCACACTAATACCTTCGAAAATGACGAAAACAGAGCACCTGAAAATTCTGATTAGTAAATTTCCCAAAATAGTGAAATGTAAAAAAAATCAACAACTTTTACCTTAATCTCCTCTGCCATCCAATCCATCAAATATAGTGCTTTACCTGACCCCCTCTCCCCCCCTCTCTCTCTCTCTCTTTCTCTCATGCAAGTTAGTGGAACAGGGAATGAAGATCGAATAAAAAAGGAGAGTTCTCAGGAAAGCAATCTGGAAATAAACTGCCTGAGCTAATATCACTTACGGCTGCCATAGGAGAAAAAAGGAAGGAAAACTCCAGATCTTGTGATGAAAAGGTGCTGAGGCATCATATTTTTTTATCCCCTTTGGCACGAGACTTTTATCCTTAACTTCCAATCAGCATTTCGACGACGCCATATGTTTTCCAGTTAGAGAGAGAGAGAGAGAGAGAGAGAGAGAGAGAGAGAGAGAGAGAGAGAGAGAGAGAGAGAGAGAGATTTTACGTAGAAGACATTCAACAGAAATTTCCATATCACTATCAGTGTAAGCAAACAAAGTATGTTTTCTCTAATTATCTACTTTTCCTGAGGCAGTGAAACACACACACACACACACACACACACACACACACACACACACACACACACACACACACACACACACACACACACACACACACACACACACACACACACACATATACACACACATCTCTCTCTCTCTCTCTCTCTCTCTCTCTCTCTCTCTCTCTCTCTCTGAATATAGAACAGCCTGCGTATGTATTTACACTTTAGTGAATAAGCGTGTGTATGTTTAATATTTCCATTATTGTATATATGAACTCTGTGTGTGTGTGTGTGTGTGTGTGTGTGTGTGTGTGTGTGTGTGTGTGTGTGTGTGTGTGTGTGTGTGTGTGTGTGTGTTACACTTTATGAAGCTCTTCCTAATTATTGCTGACGAAAAGATAGCGTATGATGATCACTAATAAGAATCTCTCTCTCTCTCTCTCTCTCTCTCTCTCTCTCTCTCTCTCTCTCTCTCTCTCTCTCTCTGTAGACAATCAATACTTGCATGACGCCAAAATCTCTTCATGTTTTAAGCCACTTCACTTTTATTCTTTAGTCATTTTTCTTTTATTTTATCCCCTGGCGGTGTGTCCAATAGAATTCACTTTTCTCACAGCAACCCCCTCTCCTCCACTTCTTCCTCCTCTTCCACCTGCTCCTCCTTGTGTTCCTCCCCTCCTCTTCCTCGTACTCCAGCACCTGCTACTGCTCT
>NC_059278.1:4507143-4617143 GCF_017591435.1 Portunus trituberculatus | reverse complement strand
ATTAAAATCTTTTATTTTTGCTGCTTGGAGTGAGAAACAGAGCGTGGGGGAAGGGCGCTTCTGGGTGAACTCCAGGAGGGTGCTGAAAGTGTTGGGCAGGTCAGGGATGCGATGTGTGGAGAGATGTGACGGTCGTGAAGATGAGAAATGTGTCTGGGATTGTGAAAAAATCTCTTCGAATTGTAAGAATTGTAAGGTGAGCTCAGTTTTCTCTGCAAATCCGTCACAGCCGTCTGCCGCTCCTCCCTCCCCCGTCACACATGCACACTATCGTGAAATACAGCCACTGCAGTCAGGTGCAAGCAGCAGCCTTGCAGGTGTGTCACGCCTCCAAGCACTCGGGCAGCACACCGCAGCGCCGCGGCAACATGAGACTAACTCACTATTTGTTCCCTTGCCTTGAGTGAACTACTGCCTAATCAATGGAGTGTACAATGCAACACTGCTATTGAAGGGAAACAGCTCAGGTTTAGAGCAACGGTAATGCAGACTGCAATTCTACCCCACCTCCTCCTCCTCCTCTTCATGCACGGGCATCCTAACGACGTCTGGCTGACTAGCCGCTACATGAACATTGCGTGAGGGGCGGTGACTGCTGTCGGGGGAAATAATGATTTCTCTTCTGAAGGTCAAGTGAAGAGACGAGTTTCAGGATATTTTTGGGGTTTGGCAGCACACAGCAGGCACAAATGCACAAACAGAGAGCTCTCTCATGATACTATTCCCTGACCTGAGATGTGCCTCCTCCCTTACCACGCATGCTACTTTACATATACATACACATACATAAACATGAACATACATGCACATGGAATAAGTCTCTCATGTGTGCGGGCTAGACTCACACTGCGCTTCTAAGCGGCTTGGGGTCACAGTCCACTGTTGTGTCGCGTCTCCCTCTGTGCTCTGCTGTCATTTTCTCAGTTATTCCCATTCTGAACTTGCAAAGTGCATTGCTCAACCTCCAAACGTTACTGTTTCTTACACTCTGCCTGAATCCTAGACGGATGGAAGCCATGGCCACGAGCAGAAAGAAAACCCCTCGTAGGAGAAATTCCTTATAAAGATTCCAGTCCTCCCTCCCCTTCCAAAAAAAAGAAGAAATAACATCCGCTGGGTAGCAAGAGGGATTAGCATTTGGCACTGAGCCAGGCAAGGGTCCCGAGAGTAACATGGAAGACTGTTGGGCATTTAAAAATTCAGGAACTATAACTGTTTTTCTGGCACAAACATCGGAGAGTGTTAACTTTCATTGTATTGTTGCCGCCGCAGTTGTAGTAACAGATGTAGCAGTAACACCAAGAGCAATAACAGTATTAGTATTAGTAATAGCAGCAGGAGCGGCAGTAGTAATACCAATAGTTCAGAAGACCAATAATGACGACAGACAGACACACACACACACATACACATGCCGCCACCATCAAACACTCACACACCAGTGTACCAGAATTGTGTGATCGTGCAGACGCGACCCCAATCCTCCATCAGAGGTACAAGTCCTCACCCAGCCAAGACCCCCTCTCTCGTCCCTTTCCCTGCCCCTCTCCCCTTCAATATTCCCCCTCCAATAAGACAGCGAGATGACCGCTTAGCCCTGCCTCCCCCAAGGTCTCTAAGTCTTGTGTCTGCCAAACGCGCACCACGAGAATCCCTTGTTGGCGCGGCGAACCAATCCAGCCAGGTCATTTCTGGATCGCCTCCTGTGTCCAAATGGCTCTGGCGAGGTTTGGGGAGGATTTGATGCCTCATATTTTGTTTGACTCGTCTTCTCTCTTATTAATTCCTGTCTGCTGCGTGTTTTAACTGTTTTTATTCTTTTAACGTATATACGCTCAATGCACTAATAAAAAAGAAATTCCCAGACAAAATTCGCTCCTGAAAGGATATTATGTTACTCGCTTTTGTTACCATCATGATCCTAGAGAGAGAGAATGAGCGGTACGATATTACGTGATCTCTTCCAGCAGTATTTATTACGGCCTGATCTGGGTCACTGGGAGAAAGAAATGAGCCAGATATGGAAAAGGAGAGGTGAATATAAATAACATCACATCGTGGGCCTAATACATCTGTCTTAGTGGATAATTCATTGTGCTTGGTTAGAAGGTAGCCAGTAAATCATCTGAGCCTGGTGAATGATACGTTATTATCATTGTTAAACACCGTGTCTCTTTTATTGATGTCTTCCTGCGTACCTGACTGCTTACTCATCCATCTACTTACCTACCTGCCTATCTGTCAATCTATTTACCTGTCTAACTTAACTTTCTATCTGTCTATCTATCTTCTTACCTACCTATCTATCTGTCAATCTATTTACCTGTCTAACTTAATTATCTATCTATCTGTCTACTTACCAACCTATCTACCTATCTATCAATCTATTTACCTATCTAACTACAAATCTATCGATCTATTTGCCTATCTATCTATCTCTCCATCTATCCATACATCTATCCACCATTCATCAGCATCAATCCACCTTTATCTATCAATTCATTCAGCTCAAGACTCATCCATCAGTCCGTCTGTCTCGAGGAAGAATTGGTATCACCTGTGCCAGATCTATCTCTCTCCCTCTCCTTCTTCTTTCCTCACGTCTTCTCCTCTCTCTCTTTCTTTTCCCTCCCTCTCCTTCTTTTTCCTTTCCTCTCCTTCTTTTCCCTCCCTCCTTTCTTCGTTATTCTTTCTGCTCTCCCTCTTGCGGCGAGTCTTGAGTACGTCTTGCTGTCTCACCGTTAATCAGGAGCAAATGCCCAGGTGTTATTTTTCTTGTTCTTCCCCTTTGAAGGAATTTCTTAATGAGAGAGAGAGAGAGAGAGAGAGAGAGAGAGAGAGAGAGAGAGAGAGAGAGAGAGAGAGAGAGAGAGAGAGAGAGAGAGAGAGAGAGAGAGAGAGAGAGAGAGAGAAATCTTGATAAAAAATAACATTACTTTACTGGTTGGTAGATGGCCGATGAAGAGGCTATTTATAACGATATAGAAATCACATACATGAATGGTGCCATTATTGAGAAAAAACGACGAAAAGAAAAGAGAAACCAAATATTCAGAATAGCAACAATAAGCATCTGGAGGAAATAGGTAGAAAAATATCAAAATACAACCGCTGCTGAAAGATGAGGAAACCGGAAAGAAGGGCAAGGATTTAGGAAAGCCACAGTAGAAATATGAAAGAAAATTTAATGATGTGGAGTTGACACAATCCTGGCAATAGATGGAATGAAAACTGTTCTTGCCCAGAGACACTATCAATATAAATGAGACCCACAATAAATAAAGGATGGATTCAGGGATACAATCGCGATGGCCCATCAATCACGCGCTGCTCTTCCTCATCACAAGATTCCTCCCTCCTAAAATTGTCAAAGTTCTCGCTATAGGAAAATGGTAAGCTCTCGTAACTTCCTGTTTTTCTCCCCCACCAATCCATCACAGCCTTTATGATGCTAATCTTTTTTTTTTCTAAACTTTTACTAGGAGGGAGGAACGGAAAAAACGGTTATAGGTCCCCAACTCACTATATGAATGGAAATAGGACAGAGAAATATATGTTAAAATGCTTTACCCTTCGTACTGATTCCCTTTCCTTCGTGACAACATCCCCGCACTCCGGAAATATGATCAAAGAAATTTATGAAAAGCCTCACAGAAAGAGTGTGAATGAAGATTTGTATTTTTATCTGAACATCTCTGAAGATTAATGTGGGTAAGATGACAAAGAAGATGGAACTGAAAAAAAATAGAACGTGATAGTGTGATATTGGAACCATTTTTTTTGTTGAGCCTCAAAGTATTTTTTTTTATCTCTCTTCTTCTCTTGTGTATGATTAGAATGTCTTTGGCCAGTGATGGATGTAGCACACACGCACACACACACACACACACACACACACACACACACACACACACACACACACACACACACACACACACACACACACACCAATAACGTGAACAGCAAATTAGAAAGTCAGACAATGCATGCTTTCTCCGCACTGACTCGTCTGCTACAATAAAGTGAGGGAATCACGGTGTAAAATGAACACCCCACAGTGGTCCTGCAGTTTTCTCGCCACACACGCACCAAGGCGAGGACACAAGTAATAACACAACTGGTGCACCAAGTAAATCACGTAAAAGTCACAATTACCTTTCTCTCTCTCGCTCTCTCTCTGTCTGTGTGTGTATGTGTGTGTGTGTGTGGTTGTCTCCACCTCGTTTGCACTCGGGGTTTGTAAAAGGAGAGAAAAGGCTAGATTAACTTCCTTTTTCTTGGGGCTAGGAACAAAAAGAAAGATGTTGACATGAAAAGTTTGAGAAAAAGTAGAAGAAATGGATATTGGATTTTTGGTGTGTGTTTTTATCAACCAAACAAAGTGACAAATGAAACTTCACTTGTGTTGTTCTTGTGTTTGTGAATGAGACTCAGCGGCTTTTTATAGCCATTGTGATTTGTCAAGACCTGAAGAAAGTTTTGTCTTTTGTCACATCTAAGGACGTGTCTGGATTAAGATGTGAGGTGGTAAAAAATGCTGACAACCACGACTCACACATGGCGCAAGCTGGACGGAGCTTTACCGCCACAGAAATTCCTGTAGTCTTATATTGGTGAGCGGCACGCGTAGCTTTAATAACGTAATAAAGAACACACGAGAAAGTAAAAATATAATATTACATTACAAACTTACAACAATTACTTAAAGTTCGCCACGAGAAAGAAAGAATCTAGCTGTCTCGAACTCAGTCGGCTATTGACCCTTTAGAACTTTCCTACTCTATCCTTATGAAGAAAAATAGTTTGTTGTTGTCATTTAATGAGCTTTATAGTCTTGGCCGTGTTCCTATATGAATAACGCAAGAAAAATGCAAACTTAAATACCTCCCTCATGAAATATAGTCCAATAGAAAGAAAATAATTCCACGACGCTGCACTTCATTACTGCATTTAAGAAAATATGTAATAAAGCAGCAGCAGACTATAATGTTGTACTTATTGCTAATAGGCAGCGGGGTGAGAGAAGGTGGTGAGAGCGTGCACGGAATCACTGGAAGAGGAGAAGAGAGAGGGAAGCGAGAGACGGTAAGGGTGAGAGTGGTTGGTGAGACGCTGGCAGGAAGCAAAGGAGAAGAGGAGAGAGAAGAGACGAAAAAGAAAAAAAAAAAAAACTTAAGGCGTCAGCTTCTCCAGTATTCATAGAGTCAGATCCTCTCTTTGGAAATTTCACAAGCTCGAATATTATGCAAATTCTCTGGTGAATATAATGCTTCTTAACACACACAGGGGAATGTTATGTTCCCAGTAATAGACAGGAAACCCGCGTGGGTCGCTGAAGTCCTTTTCTTTGCAATGTTTTTTTATTTGCATGCTTGTTGGAGGTGAAGAAGTACAGTGTGTATATGTTTGTGTGTGTGTGTGTGTGTGTGTGTGTGTGTGTGTGTGTGTGTGTGTGTGTGTGTGTGTGTGTGTGTGTGTGGTGCTTCGAGACAGATACCAAAGGAGGAAGAAAAAAGTGATGAAAAATGAAGAAAACTGAGGAACATAAACAAGTGAAATATGAAACAAAGGCAAGAGTTATGAGTCTGGAGAGGAACGTGACAATCAGCCAGTGGGAGGTTGACTTAGTGGCGACAAAGGAGCCAAATATAAAAGAATAGTGGACGATATTGACATAATTTCAGGTAAAATGTTGAAGACCAAGAATATCAGAGAGAGAGAGAGAGAGAGAGAGAGAGAGAGAGAGAGAGAGAGAGAGAGAGAGAGAGAGAGAGAGAGAGAGAGAGAGAGAGAGAGAGAGAGAGAGAGAGAGACATTGACTCTTACATAAAACAATCCATTTTACGTAAGCAATTCATTTGATGGCTTCTCGGTCACGGGGTTCTCTGTTCCCCCTTCCTCATCTCCCTATCTCCCCACCCCTCGCTCCCTCCACCTCTCCCTTTCTCCATTCCGGCGCACTCTGCGAGGTATAACCCATTTGAACCCTTCGCGGCATTCAATCAACCTTTCCACATGATACAATTGAGTGACTTCCAGCATGTGATTACCAGAGTTATGGCTTCCCCTTTACCCATTTACCAACACACCTTTCCTCGCCTCATTCCTCATTCCCCCTCCTGTGCGCTCTCTCTCTCTCTCTCTCTCTCTCTCTCTCTCTCTGATATATCCACTTTTCCTTCCCTTTACAAATTGACCCCATCCTTCTCTTCCTTTCTCCCTTCTCCCTCACGCTGTCCACTCTCCTCTCTCTCTCTCTCTCTCTCTCTCTCTCTCTCTCTCTCTCTCTCTCTCTCTCTCTCTCTCACATTCTTTCCCTTTCTTGCCTCTCCCCGCCAGTCTCCCACCTTCAATACACCACTTTAATCTCGTGTGATGGCGTCTGGAAGCATTTCACAGCCACCTGTCTATTCACTCTTATAAAATGGTCTCTTCCCCCCTCTACATCACTTTTCGACCCTGGCCCTCCCCTCCTTTTCCTTCCCTTCTTCCTGCCCTTATGGAATGGGGCCAAAATTAGCTTCTTGGCCGCCTCACTCTCGCTTACTCCCTCACACACTCTTGCTTCCCCTGATGAAATGGTCCAAAGATTAGTTTATGGCCCCCTCCTATAATTATTTTTTTTTATAATGTATTCTAATTTGTGACATGAGTACACACACACACTCTCTCTCTCTCTCTCTCTCTCTCTCTCTCTCTCTCTCTCTCTCTCTCTCTCTCTCTCTCAGGCAGTGGTTCCAGCCTCACGTTTTTCTCCTTAGAATTTTCCGGAAAAACTTCTTTGGCCGCCATGTTTCTCCCTTCTGGCCGATACCTGCCGTTAATACTTGCTCCTTGCCTTCCCCTCCTCTTCCTCCTCTTCCTCCTCGCCCCCCTCCTCCTATTCCTGGAAACCTTCTCCCTTCAGCCGCCATGTATTGAGAAGACCCCGCCTCTTGGACTAGCAGAAGCCCTTTACCAAGCAAATACCAATTCCCAAGATACTAAATACCAGAGGAGGAGGAAGGAGATAGGGAAGGAGGGAGGGTTGGTTGAAAGAGGAAGCATTGAAACCACTGGAGGGAAAGTAAGAATGAAGGAAGAGGGTGGTGGAGAGAAGGTAAAAATTGTGAGATGGAAGAAAGGGAAAGAAGAATGAAGGAAATAAGAAAGAGGAAAATTTAAAAAGGAAGGGAAAGAGAAGGTGGAGAGAATAAAGGGTGTAAGGAAGGAAAAGGAGGAAGAAAATGAAGGAGGCCAAGAAGAAAACAGTACAGAAAGTCATTGATGAAGGAGAAGAGGAAAAATGAAATGATGTAATGCAAGATAATACAGGAAGGAAAGAGAGCGAGGAAGAAAGGAAAGGAAGGGAGGAAAGAAGGAAAGAAGAAAAGAAGGGGAACAGACTATGAGGGAGTGAGAGATATAAATCCTGATTCTCTATGATTGATTACCGTTCAAAGAGAGAGAGAGAGAGAGAGAGAGAGAGAGAGAGAGAGAGAGAGAGAGAGAGAGAGAGAGAGAGAGAAGCTTTCCTCTGTATCCCAAAGGTGTGTGTGAAAGCCATACGGTGAAGGAGAAGTGGTGAAGGGCAGGAGGAACAAGAGCCTGAGGGTGCGATGAAGAGGAACACGAAAGAGGAGGAGGAGGAGGAGGAGGAGGAGGAGGAGGAGGAGGAGGAGGAGGAGGAGGAGGAGGAGGGGAAAGAGGAGAGAGAAAAGCTGGAAGAAAAGGGAGAAGAGGAAGAACCAAAATATCAAATTAATCAAAACTTAAATCAGGAAGCAGTCAATAGGAATAAGTCATAAAGTTTCTCTCTCTCTCTCTCTCTCTCTCTCTCTCTCTCTCTCGACAAGAAGGAAGGAGAGATGCTGAAACAAACCTGAAGAAGAGAAAGAAGAGAAGGAAGATCGTGGAAGAGGAGAGAAAGAAGAACGAAAGTGAGAAGAAAATGAAGAGGAGAAAAAAAAGGAATTAAGAACCTTTTGTGGGAAGGAAAGAAAGAATAGGACGAGGAGAGCTTACGAAGAATATGAAGAGCAGAGAAAGAAGGTGAAATGAGAACATAACCACATTATCTTCGTGATACCCGCAAAGCACAAACGATCACGCCTTAAGAGGGAGGACTCCACTTGACACTTCCAAAATCCTCTCCAACTTCCCCTTCCTCTTAATTCTTTTCTGTCCCTCCCCAGCCTTCCTCTTCCTTTCTGTCCTTCCAGCCCACTCACCCCTTCCTTTCTAATCCTTCCAGCCCTTTCCTTCGTATCACATCCTCAAGGCTTCCCTTACAGTTCTTCCAATGCCTCCCCAATATTCCTTAGATCTTCCACGAGCTTCCATCTTCTTCCTCTCTCTCCAGAAACTCACCTTCACCTTCCAGAACCTGCCAAACCCTTCCCATCACCACCACTCTTTTCAGACCTTCCCTAAGCTTCACCTTTACCCAGTTCTTCATACAGTCGTTTGTTCCTCAACCCCAGTGGTGTTCTAAGCCAACTGAACCCCCTCAACAGCACACCCATTCATCGGTCGCCTCTTCACATACCACGCCAACCCACACAAGGGGACATGAGTGGAATTACAATCTCATTTGTATTCTGAATTTGGAAAGGTTTTATTAGATCAATCATAGGCATGTGTGTAGAGAGAGAGAGAGAGAGAGAGAGAGAGAGAGAGAGAGAGAGAGAGAGAGAGAGAGAGAGAGAATAGGTGGGGGAAACATAATTGACTAAGGAAAAAAGGAAAAGGCAAAAGATTCTAAGAAAGTGAAAAAGTACAAGTTGAGTAATAGGCAGGTGTGAAGAGGGAAAAAAACTTGGATAATATATGGAAAAAAAATGGCTGTAGGTGGAAGGTACTTTAACTTCTTGTACATTTACATATTTAACAAAGTTTGGTAGGAAGGAAGATGAAATAGATGGGGAAAAAATATAGCAGTAGGTGAGAATACATGAGAAACTTAAAAAAAAGAAAAAAAACTTGAAGGTAGAATGGATTAGGAAGAATGTAGAAAAATAATACAATTCTCATTTCCAAGCAAGGAAACCAACGCGTCGTGATGCGAATAACAAAAAAAAAAAAGGAAAACCACTAGAAAATGCAAGCTGGCGTGAATATAAGTTAAGTTCACCGAGCGGCACACTCCCCTTGTGACCTCTAACCTTTGCTGACCCCGCGAACTGCAGGTCACAAGTCAGGTGTGCATCAGGTGTGTGTGTGCAGGAATGTCTTCAAACTGAGCCACTCTCCACTCCTTCCAAACAAACGTGTGACAACAAAAGAACAAAGGAAATAGAAAACGTAAAAATATATCGTCCTATAACTTAAACAAAACGATAACGAAGGAAACTAACAATTCAATGGAGTACACAATAAAAAAATACCGTTTTGGAAATCCGTCCTTTTTTGGGGGCATTTCTATTCAATTGTTGGCGAGCACAGGGCGGCTTTGGAATACTGGGAATGAGGCGTGCTAGTGACGGAACAAAAACTGAATAAAAAAGAGGTTCTGTTGAATACTGTGGGTGAATGGTGTGTGTGTGTGTGTGTGTGTGTGTGTGTGTGTGTGTGTGTGTGTGTGTGTGTGTGTGTGTGTGTGTGTGTGTGTGTGTGTGTTTCTGTGTGTGATATATTCTCTCTCTCTCTCTCTCTCTCTCTCTCTCTCTCTCTCTCTCTCTCTCTCTCTCTCTTTCTCTCTCTCTCTTATACACACACCAGAATTACAAGAAACAACGAAAGAAAACCCTGAGTCAACAAATCTTATGTGGAAACTTCCCGTGTGAAAGTTTCCGGCTGAAAAATGGAAACAGAAGAAAAGTAATTAATCCCCCTCACCTGTCCTCTAGGTAATCATTCCTCGTGTATCCTGGGGGGCGGAGAAGGACATGGCTACAGAATCTCAAAACAGGGAGAAGAAAGCCAGAGTGAAAAGTTGGAGAAGAGGGATCTAAATGTAGTATTCGTGGAGGGAAGAAAAACATGAGGGCGATACTAAAGGAGGAAAGTAAAGAAGACCATGAAAAATAAATCGAGGTGAGAAACTGTAAAGGCGAATAAAAGAAAAAAAAAAGGATAAAAATATAAAAAAGGCATGAACGGGAAGAGAAAAAAAAATAAAAGAAAGAAAAAAAAAACACAGTAGTGATAGAAGGGAACGAGGAGGGATAGACGGTGAGAGTAAAATGGACGAAAAAAAAAAAAAAAGGAAGAGGGGAAAAAGAAAGAAAACAGATTTTGGTACACGCTACGAGTTAAATATGGTGGCCGCTTCAACCAAGAGTCCTTCCATTCCCGACAACCCTGTGCAATTAAGAGTCCAGGCGGAGCACACACCTGAACTATGAATTTTTAGCCGCAGAGCGAGAGCGAGAGAGAGAGAGAGAGAGAGAGAGAGAGAGAGAGAGAGAGAGAGAGAGAGAGAGAGAGAGAGAGAGAGAGAGGAGATGTAAAAATGTATGGAGTATTTTTGAATTCGAAGGAATACTTAAAAAGACTGCCACGGTAAACAGTGAAATAGGGAAGGTGTGTGTGTATGTGTGTGTGTGTGTGTGTGTGTGTGTGTGTGTGTGTGTGTGTGTGTGTGTGTGTGTGTGTGTGTGTGTGTGTGTGTGTGTGTGTGTGTGTGTGTGTGTGTGTGTGTGTAAAGGCCTATAGCGCCTGTAGGCACACTTGAAGAGTGTATGGGAAGCGCTGTTCAGCTTCCGCCCATTAGTGGCGCAGGCAATTTTATTTATAGTGGTACCCATATTAGGGCCCATATCACCACCCAAGCTCATCTTGAGTGTAACCACCTAGAACCTGGGTATCATGGTGACATGTAGGTAACGTGTGTGTGTGTGTGTGTGTGTGTGTGTGTGTGTGTGTGTGTGTGTGTGTGTGTGTGTGTGTGTGTGTGTGACGAGGAGTGTGTTAAAGTCAGGTCAGTAAGTAAACATCCCAGCATCCCCGTCTCTCTCTCTCTCTCTCTCTCTCTCTCTCTCTCTGATGTTGGTTCCCGATGAAAGGATACAACGTGAGAGAAACATGTAAATCACGTCCACTCAAATTATTCAGTTCCCTTCGTGAAAAATGAGAGCCGGCGTGCGCATCAACACACACACACACACACACACACACACACACACACACACACACACACACACACACACACACACACAGAAAATATGAGAAAAAGGTATCAATAATCAGACAAAGGAGTCTTAATGAGTCAATTATAAGCACCCTCATTAAGCCTTGTTAAGGAAGATATTTACCATCTGGGGATACACACACACTCTCTCTCTCTCTCTCTCTCTGAAGTGTGATATTTTAGCAGCCGTAATTACCTTTTCAGAAAGAAAGTAAGGAGGTAAAAACTGTAAGGGGAGGAAAAACTGAAGGAAGGAGGATACGGAAAGAGAAAAGTACATAAATCATTTAAGATGAATTACAAAAGCCTTTAAAAATGAAAGCCACCATAATTACAAGCGTGGGAAAAAGTTGACGAGTTAAAAAAAAAGTGGAAGGTTCGTATATAGAGGCAGGAAAGACGATATTTTTCCCTTCCTTCCTCTCGCCTGGGAAGTTTGAGGTATTAAAGATAAGTTACCTGTAATTAATGGCCCGATGGGGGATTATAGGTAAAGGAGGTGAAGGGGGGGGGAGAGATAGAGAAAAAGAGAGAGAGAGAGAGAGAGAGAGAGAGAGAGAACGAGGTGGCTGGGAATGTCTAAAATCTACCTCCAGCCAAGGCGAAGGTTAATTGGCGGGCCGAACACCTGGCCAATATAAACCCAATTCCAATACTAAATCAATCAACGTTCCGATAAACTCAATAGCTTCTTCCCTTTTCACGTTACCCATTTCTCCCACTTCTCCCATTTCTCCCTTTTAACTCCTTCAGTACCAGAACGCGTCTCCATATTAATTTTGGTTACTATTTGGTGATTTTACATAGCTTCAGGAACTTATGTGGGGATTAGAATAGTGAGGATTCTGGCCATTAATCTTCTGAGCTCCATAGACCCTTCCTAATGCAAATAAAATCGTCTTATCGTACCCAAATGTCAAAGTAAAAATGTGTCTCAGTACTGAAGGAGTAGAAGCCCGCCATCTTGTTGTGAATCACCATCTTTATGTGAATGGTAGCAATAATGTGTGATCATGAATGCTGAAGGGCTTATACCACAATAATAAAATACGAAGAGGAAAAATTAACAGGAAAAGGGATACGAACGAGTGGAAAAACCGCACGTATGAGAGGGAATGAGGAGAGGAGAGAGAGGAGAGGAGAGGAGAGAAGAGGTAAAGGTTGTTGCTGGCTGGAGGGAAAAGGAGGAAAAGAGGCATTAAGAATTTAACGTGAAACCACATCCATTCCGTACCTGGTTTCCATGTTAAATCTCTCTCTCTCTCTCTCTCTCCCGTAGTCTAAGGAAAAATAATAACTCCTGTATGGTACTACTACTACTACTACTACTACTACTACTACTACTACTACTACTACTACTACTATGATTCAGGTAATAAACGACATGCTTGTGAGGAAAAAAACACTCAAACGATAAAAAAAAAATAAACAACAGCAACAGATTAATGAGAGATGATATTGTCGCGGCCTAAAATCTTGGTTTAGGGAGGTCACGGAAATTAGGTCAAAAGAATCTCGAGGTGGGGTCACGCAAAGCTAGGTAGAGGAAGGTCAGTTGAAGTACACCCTGAAGACATACACTCCTTAACTAACTCATTAGGGTGATTAAAGATAAAAACACATTCGCTCTATCACTAGCCAATGCTACCGTGATCTTCCGTTTAAATGGGAAGGCTGTCTGAAAACGTGAAGCCACAATATAACATGTATGAGCGACAAATGGTGGGGAAGACGAAGCCCAAGCCAGGATGTGGACCAGAGAATCGGACGGCAGACTGATCGATGCGAGCCCCGCCCAGTTGCTCCACAAGACGAGACGCTCCTGATACGACCCTCATTATTCCTGGGCTCTAACGCTGCCCTAATGCCAAAATACCCTTATTACGTCTTTTCATCACTGTAAGGACCCTCATTCAACACTCACTCACACAGATAGTCATCCCATAATGAACCACGTAAGATGCTTCTGTCTCAACACTCTGAGCTTCTACTCCACACGCGGCAATGCCTGTACTTCCCCCCTTCACTCATCAGCATTCCTTCACACCTCGACAAAAATCCTCCTTTTCTTTACACTACTTGTTCCCAGTGCAGTTCAGGCGGGAGTTCCTTTCCAGGCTCATGCATCCATAACGCCCTTCTGCTTACATAGGAGTTGTTACTCATGGATTTTGAACAATGGAAGGCGTACGTACACAGTGCTGCTCTTTTTGTTCATCTCTACTGCTGTCGTGATAAATACAATACGCTCTTCCACACTCGCATACAAATTTCTCCTGTTTCATTAATTCTATTTATGTAACTCAGCTGGGGATTTTTTTACTAACTTTTTCCATTCTAGTGTTCTCGCTTTTCACTAGAAATTATGTTTACTTTCGCGTTCCTGCGCCGAGTTTCATGTTATTTGTATTTCGTGGCAGTGCTAGCGTTTATCACATACATACATGTTTAATCCTTTCTCTCTCTCTCTCTCTCTCTCTCTCTCTCTCTCTCTCTCTCTCTCTCTCTCTCTCTCTCTCTCTCTCTCTCTCTCTCTCTCTCTCTCTCTCTCTCTCTCTCTCTCTCTCTCTCTCTCTCTCTCTCTCTTTCTCAATGGTGCAGTCTTGTTTGCTTTTGTGAGGTTATGAACAAGAATATTTGATGATTCAACCATTTAAATATAGCTTTCCTGGACACCTTGTTATTCTCTTCCTACACCTCTCTCTTTCTCTCTCTCTCTCTCTCTCTCTCTCTCTCTCTCTCTCTCTCTCTCTAACCCCTTCCGCTTTAATCATCACCATCACGACTCTAAATCCCTTCCTTCCCACACCCTCCGTCCGTTCTTCCACTTCATTCCTCTTCCTCTCTCTCTCTCTTTATGTTCCATTTGCTTTGTGTGAAAGAAAACAACAAACACGCCTTCCACATTTATCCTCCTTCTCTGCCCGACCCGCCCGCCGACCACCATCGAAAGAAATGGACTGTCTTGACCCATAAAGGACCCAAGTTGAAAAGAAGTCCCACAGAAACACCAAGCATCAGACCCTCTTGTCTCCTAAAAAAAAATGGAGCTGGAGGGAGGGAATCAGAGGGAGAGAGTCTGGAGCCCTTGCATCTCTCGCCTCAGAGGAAAAGAGACTGGAGGGAAATGAAGTCTTCGAGAGATGAAAGAGTGGCAGAGGAACAAGGCTAAAATGGTGTGTTTCCAAGCGAGATACAAGAGACAAGGGAGAGAGAGAGAGAGAGAGAGAGAGAGAGAGAGAGAGAGAGAGAGAGAGAGAGAGAGAGAGAGAGAGAGAGAGAGTTCACGTAATATTAAGTACATCGACGCAAGATCTTTCGTCCTTACATCCACTTTCTTGCTCTCTCTCTCTCTCTCTCTCTCTCTCTCTCTCTCTCTCTCTCTCAACAAAGGGGAAAACAATAATGAGTTGGACGGTGAGAAAATTGCACTAGTTTTTCCCTCCCCCACTTCGTCACAGCTGGAGGGAAGGAAAAGAGAGGTGCAGACGACACGAGATGATGGTGTGGGAAGGGCCGTGGTGTGCGGTGGTGGACCTGAGGGAAAGGCCGGCTGGTGTACATGAATGGAATGGCATGGTGGAATGACGGGGTTATTTAAGGATGGTGATACTGTTGGTGGTGATGGCGGTGTAGATAGAGACAAGGAGGGGAGTGAGAATAAGGGAGAGAGGGTTGCAATAAGGAAGGCAGGAATGTGAGGTTACGTGGTGTGTCAAGGAGGTAATGACAGGAGAGTGGCAAGTGTGTGCATACGATGGGATGTAACATGAAAGGCCACAGGGAGGAAGAATGGATGGAATGTCATGAATGTCTGCCACCTCATGGTAATTCAAGCTTCCACTACCTGTAACCCACATACACAGACACACACACACACACACACACACACACACACACACACACACACACACACACACACACACACACACACACACACACACACACACTCACACACAACGTCACTTCATCTCTCCTTCATTTACATATAATTAACTTATTTGCATAGGAGGTGGATGTTACTTCGTCCCCAAGGCAGTGCAATGATACTCTTTTTCTTGTTTACAGGTACGTGTGCGTGTTTGTGAGTGTGTAACGCTGCGTGCGACAGCGTTCAGGAAAAGTGAGTGTGACCTGCAAAGGGTAAGTGTTGTCCTTGTATCAAAATTATTCACGGTCTTACAGAAAATGCTAAACGACGGAATGATGATGTTGAAGATTAAAATAAATAGACTAGCTTTTACTGCCTCACAAATTGGTAACATGAGAAGCGGTTCGAGTATATGGCAGGCAGTAAGAAACCTTATCCTCTTGTTTCCTCCAATGGAAAATAACGTGCGGAATACCTTAAAAGAATCACACGCAAAATAAAGAGAATATATAGAAAGAGAAAACAGCATTGCCAGTTAACAACACTCATATATTCCATACTCTAATATTCGAGAATGGAGAAATACAGGTGGGAGGGAATTCAACAAGCAACAGGGCGAAGGACTGGTGTTGGCCTACTCGAGTGACTGTCTGACTGGACTGTGAAAGATATAGTTGTAGGGGAAGTGGAGTGCGGAAGAGTGCAGGTCTTATGCTCGGCCGGTAAAGGAGGATGCTAGTAGTGGTGACCCTCTTGGAGGCAGTAGACTGATAGGAACACCATTTGAGTTCCTTTTACATCCTTAAACATAACACCTTCCATTGTAGGGGAGGTGAAGTGTGGAAGAGTGCAGGCCTTATGGTCGGCCGGTAAAGGAGGTTGCTAGTACTAGTGGCCCTCTTGGAGGCAGTAGACTGATAGGAACGCCATTTGGGTTCCTTTTACATCCTTAAACGTAACACCTTCCGACGGTCTCGAGAGGCTATTGGGTAGAAACCGTTCGGGGCTCTACTGTTTGTGTTTTTTTTCTCAGGAGCTGGGAAAGGTAAATGGTACAGAGAAGAGCATCTCGTATTCAGGAAACCGGCAGTAATAGTACTACTGAGTTACTTTACTGTGAAAGGTTTTAGAATCCAGTAGGCAGAGCATATTTGTTTGTACTTCAGTTAGGTAGTGAGGTGTTCACGTGGACTTTGAACTTGCTATGCTTCATTATTAAATCATCAACAGTGAGCAGCCCAGACACGCGCCAGACGCTTCCCTGGATGAGCACTAAACTGCAATAACGGGGAGAGAAATATCAAATGTGCCGTTGGAGTGTCCTTTATATCTAACCACGCACTGTATTACCAAATTTTTACAATGCACCTACACGTTACTTTAATAACAAATGTCTGGAGTAACCGGGTAAGAATTTAATATTGAAAATTTTCGCTCAAAATATGCTAAGAAATTCTCTTGACCTCGCACTGGCAAAATTTCAGTCAGTCAATTTAACATGCCAAAAATATTTCTCCAGCAGCTGAGACATTATCATATCCATTTTTTTGTTTGGTAGTGCAATTTAATCAGCTAATTTCTGCCAAACGTGCCATTAATGAAGCGATTGTAATCACATCAAGGAGATATAACGGCTGTGCCAAATATGTACGTGGATTACATTGCCTCTCACTCATGCACCAACCCTCGCCCATTACTCTAATCACTGCCACGCTTATCTCTATTCATTCCCCTCGTCTATCTGTATTAATTCACAATAAAAGGGGAATGTAACAGCCAATCTACGAACTTGTGCTAATAAGGACGACAAATTTAGAGCTTACCGTACTAGAGCAAAATCTTCAACTTAGGTTACATCAACTTAAAGATTAATTTCATGTGTTACGATTGCTCTGTGTTAGCATTGGGACTACAGTAAAACTAATATATTAGAGACACACAAAAAGAGCTGGAAGGTAATTTTTCATTCTCTATTGTACAAAACTACTGGAGAAAATGCAGTACAAAAAATAAAAGCTTAATACATTGAAGCTGATTATGGGAAAAAAATACCCAGTGAATAAACGGAAGCCAATGAAAAAAAAAAAATCCATATACATACAATAGTAACCACAGACAACAACCGCTACATTATCAGAGAATGGGAATATAATCAGGTAGTCTGGGGTATTTGTGCAGGTGTTTGGCAATTGGGTGTGAGGCAGCGTGAGGGCATGAAGGAGCCTAACGGTGTGGGCGGTATCAGGCAGTCCTTGTCTAGGCGAATAACAGAGAGAGGCTTCCAATTCAATGAAGTATGATCACGAGCCATGCATTGCAGTATATCTAAGCGATGCCACTGCAGCACTTCGGAGAAACACGAGTTATGTATCGTCATATAACCCTATCGTAACGTGTGTGTGTGTGTGTGTGTGTGTGTGTGTGTGTGTGTGTGTGTGTGTGTGTGTGTGTGTGTGTGTGTGTGTGTGAGGGTGAGGGTGGTATGACAGGTAATATCAATCATATGAATTGAATTTTTTTCTTTTTCAATCACCTTTGCATTTGAATCTCATCCCCAATTGGTTTGTCTGCGCCAAAAGCTGCATCATAAATCGCGAATCTTTTTCCTTTCAACATTTTCATTCATTCGATAAGGTTTCTGGGAAGGCAAGAGTCGTGGCATTGATACGACCCTGCCAGCCTCCACCCACGCTCTCTCTCTCTCTCTCTCTCTCTCTCTCTCTCTCTCTCTCTCTCTCTCTCTCTCTCTCTCTCTCCCTCAACATGACTAGACTGCAGAATATAGAGAAGAGATAAGCAAAACAAAAACCTGATGATGAAAACATAAAAGCAAAGGGAACATGAGCGTATAGTGAAGATTAAAGGAGATGGAGAGAAAGGAGCAAAGATGAAGGAGAGCAAGGGAGAGCCAGAAGCTGAAGAATAGTGAAAGGAGAAAGGAAAATGGAGGAGAGCTGCTGGAGGAGGAGGCATATGGGAGAGGAATAAAGACAAGGGGAGAGAAAAAAGGGACATGGGGAGGGGGGAGCTATGAACCAGACATAGTGGAAGGGAGGGAGGGATAGAGAACTGAGACGCTTTTGGGAGAGGAGGGGGAGGAGGGAGGGAGGGAGAGAGAGAGACTGGAAGAGGAAGAGGAGGCCGCCTGATCGATACAGCCGTCGGGTCTCCGGGTCAGGCGGTCGGTTGTGTTGGTTTGTATGTTTGCCCATTAAACTTGATTGCTCTTTTTTCGCCTTTTTTCCCCACATTTTTCTCGTTTATTTTTGGCTCGTAATGTGCCATAGTGATTCCGGTGCCACTTCTGTTTTTGTTTCTGTCTATTTCTCGCTTTCATTGTTGAGTTTCCGTGTCTCTGTTGCGAGAGATACTGAAATGATCGTTGTTGTTATTGATATTGTTGTTGTTGTTGCTGTTGCTGTTGTTGTTCATCGATCTCTCGCGTCTACTTTAGGTCAGTGTTGACTTTCTTTAAGCCACTGGAGGGTCGATGTGTAGTCCTGTGTGTGTGTGTGTGTGTGTGTGTGTGTGTGTGTGTGTGTGTGTGTGTGTGTGTGTGTGTGTGTGTGTGTGTGTGTGTGTGTGTGTGTGTGTGTGTGTGTGTGTGTGTGTGTGTGTGTGTGTGTGTGTGTGTGTGTGTGTGTGATGTGTACGTGTGTTGTGAATAAAATAGAGCACGGAAGTAAAGGTCTTCTAAAATCATCTTTCATAACCTTGACTTTCTAATTGCATATCAACTCTCTCTCTCTCTCTCTCTCTCTCTCTCTCTCTCTCTCTCTCTCTCTCTCAGAACTTCAATATCTCTCCCTTGATATGCAAATATATAACCCGTTTGTTTTCCAAGAGACTAAGTCCTTTGTCCCCCATATCGGCTGGCTGGCGGACCTCAAATTTGTGTTGCAGGGCCAAGGCTGCGCTACCTTTGCTGCCCTTACTCCTGTTTGTTTGTGTTGCGAGATTGTGACCGACTGTTGTTTCAAGTGTTACTTTGTGTGCGTGTGTGAGTGTGTGTGTGCGTGTGTGTGCGTGTGCGTGTGCGTGTGTGTGTGTGTGTGTGTGTGTGTGTGTGTGTGTTCGTGGCCTGTTTGCAGTGGAAGTTAATCTTTTTACTCTCTTTAATATCCTCTGAAGTGGAGCTCCTGTTGATCTTGCGGAGAGGGAGGTGATGTTGGCAGTGTGTGTGTGTATGTGTGTGTGTGTGTGTGTGTGTGTGTGTGTGTGTGTGTGTGTGTGTGTGTGTGTGTGTGTGTGTGTGTGTGTGTGTGTGTGTGTGTGTGTAGCTCGGAATGTCAAAATTAATCATGTAATCACTAAGAGTTCTGTCCATTGTAGTTATTTTTGCTGATTTTAGCATGAGACGCACAATAACTTAATTGGCACAAGCGCATGAACCACGAAAGCAACATGATACTCTTTTAGAAGGAAACGTACCACTGCAATACAAGACAAGAAAAAAAAATAAGAGCAAAAACAAACACATAATTGGCAAAATGGGAAAAGAAATACACAGAGCAGCAAAAAGATGATTCTGTGCTGATGTTAATGTCATCTCTCTACTCACTAGTGTTCAGTATTTGATTCTCTTAACCTCGGAGTTCCCTTCTTTCCTGCCTTCCATCCTTCCTTCCTTTCTTCCTTCCTTCTTTCTTTCTCCATTTTCTTTTCTTCACTACGACGCTGTAATAACTTTTTGTTGATCATTTGGAGTCTTCTTGTTTCGTTTTCAATCTCGTCTTAAGAGTTTTTCAAAGACTTTCTCTTTTTCTGCGTTCTCCTCTCTCTCTCTCTCTCTCTCTCTCTCTCTCTCTCTCTCTCTCTATATTCTTTTTATGTAGCTTTATAAAATTAACTGGGAAAGCTATGTAAAATTAATATAAAAAACGAATAAGTGAGCCAGAGAGAGAGAGAGAGAGAGAGAGAGAGAGAGAGAGAGAGAGAGAGAGAGAGAGAGAGAGAGAGAGAGCGAAGCGAGAGAAAGAAAAATGTGAGCAATCTTCATTTCACTTAGGTAGAGTCAGTTCTTAAACTTTACAACTCTCCCAGCACTTCCCTTATTTCCGTCCCTACTTTCCTTACACTCCCTCCGCCCCTCCTTCAAAGCTCTTGCCTAGATTTTCAACCCATTTGCTTCTTAATTAAATCAGCGCGTGACTGTCCTGCACATCTGACTTGGCGCGCTTATATTCCATTGTGAATTTCCGACCCGACCGCACTCACTTTTCCATATGTGAATTGTTGGACGCCGTTTATTGCGGATTTATTAACAATTGCGTGAGAATGAATCAGATACGTGTTTGTGAGTGTGTAGAAGACAGTGAGTGTGTGTGTGTGTGTGTGTGTCTATTGTGTGTGTGTGTGTGAATATTCCATAAGGTTCTCTGAAAACGGAGGGTAAAGTAATGAAATAAGAGAAAAAATAGTTGATGCAAGTATATGTATGTTCTTTTGTTGAGGGATAATATTGATGATTACCGCCGTGCAGACGTTAGGAGGAAAAGTAATACGAGAAAGTGTTGGACGGATGTAGGGCCACTGTTGAAATGTGAATGAAGATGCTGCCATTACTGAACCTGACTAATGAAAAATCTTCCCTTTGCCACACTGAACAACAATGGAGGTTAAACATTCGGGATTATCATTATTTTGTACCCTTCCGTAAGCTTTACAATACGAGAGAGAGAGAGAGAGAGAGAGAGAGAGAGAGAGAGAGAGAGAGAGAGAGAGAGAGAGAGAGAGAGAGAGAGAGAGAGAGAGAGAGAGAGAGAATGTCCATTAAATTTATACAATAATGTTAATCCTAATAATAATAATAATAATGATAATAATAATAATAATAATAACAACAACAACAACAACAACAACAACAACAATACTACTACTAGTACTACTACTACAACTACTACTACTACTACTACTACTACTACTAATAATAATAATAATAAAATGATAATAGTAATAATAATAATGATACTGCCACAATACTTGCACCTCAGGTAATATCTATTGCAATGGAGATGTCACGTCGATAGTAAGATAATTAGAAGCGTAAAATTTTTATACTAATCAGACTGACTCGCTCCATGTATCGCGTAACACGAAGAGCACCAAGCAACACAATGCACAAACACACACAAAACATCAGTTCTTGGGGAAGCTAAATTTGGCATCACTCTTCAGCCAAGGAGGGATGGATCTTGGCAGACACTTCCTCTCTAATAAGGAACACCAAAGAACTATTCCCTTCATAAAGATCACAATTCCATCCCATCATAGGTGCTGGACACTCGCCAAGGGTGGAGACACGGGGAAGGGGCGGGGGAGGGAAGGGGAAAGGCGGACAGTGGGTATTAATTCTGGAGATATAGAATTGTAGATCACTTTAGGTAACATTCGTAAATTCCTGCATTAATATGAAGATCTGAATTCTCATTAAGATATCGTTGTTTTCTCTCCCCTTATCTCGTCATCCTGTTTAAATAGTTCCCATCTACCTCTGTTTTATTCCTTTCCTGTAGCTGGATGAAGCGTAATGCAGGGAACGGAACAGAACATACAGTATATACAGTTCGTGAATTTCTAGCATATCTCTGTTCTCCTTTTTATTTTCTCCTAGCCGAATTAATTTATGTAATTTTAATTTACCATTTTGTTTTTTGTTCTCAGTCCTCCTCACACACACACACACAAAAAAAAAAAAAAGAAATGGATTAAGAATCGTATTTTTGGCTCTTCTTTCCGAAAGCAAGTAAAAAGTAGGGCAGGAAAATGACTGACAAATCTCTCTCTCTCTCTCTCTCTCTCTCTCTCACACACACACACAGTGGAAAAAAAAAAAACGAGTAAGGTAGAGAAGCAGAAAAGCAAAATAATGGAGGAATGGTGGCCTTGAGGGCAGAGTCCATTTTCCTCACGCCGCCAGACATTAGTGGGCGGCGAGGATTGTGAGTAACAGTTATGAGAGTCGTCTCGGGACCACTAGGCGCTTGGCAAAGGACGCTCCTGCACTACTTTAAGGGAGTCTGGATAAGAATGGATTTTGTCACAATGAAGGAGGATCGAAACCCCTTTCTTCTCACCTTCCCTCTCTCCGTCCTACTCCTCTTCTTTCTCTCTTGTTTTTTAGCCTCCTCCTCCTCCTCCTCCTCCTCCTCCTCTTCATCCAGCTCCACCACACCGTTTATGAGAACTATCAAAGGGAGGTCAAAAGTTGCGTGTTTCTCTTCAAGGTAAAAGAAAAAATAGTTTTCGAGTGAAGGATTTTAGAAGCGGGGTCGTGAAAACAGAAGTGGCAGTAACCAGGAAATAAACATACACGCACCGTGATGAGGTCTTAGCTGCGGGCAAATTGCAACCCACCTTTGGAAGTTTTCCAGCGGTTGCCTCTCGCGGCACTTCGCCCAGCAGCGTGTAGTGAGGCGTGAGCTAGCGAGACACTCATGACACGGCCAGACGAGCAACTCAAAACCGTGCTGTCGACATTTCTCGTGGGAGAGAGAGAGAGAGAGAGAGAGAGAGAGAGAGAGAATATTCTGATTAGAAAGAAAACGAAATATTCACATAGCTACTTGAAGCATACTTGCCGCCTGGACAGCGTCGGCCAAGCGTTGTGTGATGCTATTTGCGGCGGCGGCGAGTGTCCTCAACAATGCAACGGCGGTGTGAAGGAATCGCTGCGGCAAGGAGACTGTCAACACAAAGCCACAAATTACTGCACCCTCAACGCACTACGATAAACATACGTATGTCTTATTATTGCCACACTTAACGAATGTCTGGATAATAAATATTAATTTATTTTCCGAACTCTTCAGATATTCAGCTAAATTAGTCAGCTAAGCCTCTTCAGACCAAAGATTTTAACGGTAAATATCACGCAACTCTTGGAAATTTTTTTTATCTGTACTCCGCACACACAGACCTCTCATGTTGGTTGTAATATTGAGCTTTGGTAAACCGTCGTGGAAAAATGTCAACTTAATGGCAACTTAAACATAAGCGTGATATATAAAAGAAACACGATGACTAGAAGGAGAAAAATTAAGAAAGTTGTTATTGAAAAAAAACAATTGGTCCCAAAGCTGTAATTTGCTACACAGTACGAGGGAAGGTTAAAATGTTCAATTTTGCATATTCACTTGACTTAGAAAACAACTGGTCTTGTGTTGTGGAACTTTCATTAAAGTTCGAAGTGTCTCCTAACCCATTTACGCTCTCTCTCTCTCTCTCTCTCTCTCTCTCTCTCTCTCTCTCTCTCTCTCTCTCTCTCTCTCTCTCTCTCTCTCTCTCTCTCTCTCTCTCTCTCTCTCGTCCCTTTACTATGCTGCCTCTCAAGTGTCCTTTATTCTCTCCATTCTTCTCCCTCTTCACTGTCGTGGCTTCCCTCTCCTTCATTAAAACCAACCAAGCGAGCCAATCACTCCTGGCTTCCATGAAAAGATTTCTCCCTCACGGCCTTTCACTCCGTCCCTCCTGACTCCACTTCATTACATTCCCTGGATAGTCGCCCCGCAGTCACCCTCTGCTACATCAGCCAACACTGGGGACCTGAATCACGCTGTACTAATCGTGTCATATGGTTAAGTCATGGCTAGGGATGTTGAGGCCTGGGTGTTCCTCTCAGTGGTGTCACGTCTCAGGTGTTAAGTGTGTGTCCTGCTGGCTGGCCACTGCAAGGAGTTGTGTATTGATCGTGCTTGAGTGGAGAGGCCAGGTTGTCGAGTCTTCCTGGTTTGTTGCCTGATCTTATCTCTCTCTCTCTCTCTCTCTCTCTCTCTCTCTCTCTCTCTCTCTCACACTTACAGGGAATCCTTAGATTGAGTTAATGATAGGCATACATATTTTATACATTGACTGTCACGTCTAGGCCTACTAGCACCGTGACGTTCCCTTTACGCGCGTTCATACTGGTACGTTCACTCCCTCCAGTCTCCACTTTTCCCTTGTCACGCGTCACACATTTTTTTTTTTTCCAATACTCACATCCTCCTCCTCCCCCGTGACCTGATCTCTTGCACGACCTGATGCTGACTGAATATTTTAACAGCATCTCCTTGCCGCTACCCTAAATATATCTCAGTTCCCCCCGGCAATAAAGTTCAAATGGGAGAAGTGTGTCTCTCTCTCTCTCTCTCTCTCTCTCTCTCTCTCTCTCTCTCTCTCTCTCTCTCTCTCTCCTTCTTTCCGTCTCTCTCTCTTTCGCGTGCCATTAAGTCTGCAAGTCTATTATCTGTCCTTTTCCGCAACCTCTCTGCTCGACGCAAAACTTATCATCTCTTAATCAATTCAGTGTTTATTCATGACGAACAGGTAATAACTCTTGGAACATCACGTGTATTTCGGAACATTTGTATCGCCGGGTGAATAACTAATATGCAGAACGTTCATTCGCTCATTATACATTTCCTTTCCATGAACCTTTAGCTCGAAATGCAAGTGGGATGTGCCACACACTGTCACAAAATCGGGTCAAATGTATCAATTTACGATAATAATCAAGTTGCTATTGTTTACTCTAAGGCAGTGAGAAACATTGTTCAGTCATGCAAACAAAAATATATTCTCTGAGTATCTACAATAGAAATGTCTAATCGGATAATGTGGGGCGTCCTTTCATAAAGTTTACAGTGATGAAAAAAAAATCAAATGACTCAATGATTGTCGGTTAGTTATCGCAATTATTCTGCTGGGTAGTCATGAATTACTTCCACAACAAGTTCATGTGAGTGAGCAAGAGCAAGGGGATGGGAGGTTCTCTTCCACGAAAATTATCTCCTTGTAGTTTTTTCTTCTTACAACACCTGCACGAAGGGGCGTCAGATAAAAATAATGAAAATCCTCTATCGCGTGTCAGTTGTGGTGCTTTAAGAAGGTTCCTGAATTCGAGGTATCATCTTTTTACTGAACACTGCAATTGTTCTCTCATATTCTTCGTGTCTAGATACATACTGGTGGTAAAGAAGGAAGTAAAGCAAGGAACAGCGAAAGGGTGAAGGTTGTTGGAGTTAAGAAAAGGTTAGTGTCGGTGACAAATATAGGGAAAAGTTTTGTCTTGAAGTACGAGTATTATTCAAGGGACGTCTTTACAAAACTTATTTCCTTATGTTTCTAAACACTTCTGCCTGTTTTCAAAAGTCCTCTAATTCTTTGGAAGATTTGTTGAGATTGAGTTCACAACGCACGGCTATACTAGAAGAAAAGAAATATTCCCATTTTCAAAATGAAACAGAGACTTAGAATTACGAGGTCATCCTGACTTGTAGTTGGCTTAAACCACCCATTGTGTAGCCCCAAGCATGCGCCCTGACGCGACACAAGACTCATGATGTGCCGAACAAAGGGTGCGGAACAAAGCCCTGACCATTAAGGGAGGAAGGGATCCATGCCCTACCTCTATTGCAGACAACATCGATGGTCCACGAATGGCACTTGCTGGTAGAAATAGTCGCGGGGTCATTCACCGGCGGGCTCTCCGTGTGGGTGCATGGAATATTCTGCACCTCATTGATTGCCCAGAGGTAGGGAGCGGGAGGCTGTGGAGTGTCTGGGCAGAGAATGCGAGACTGTGGAGTGTAGACAGGGAGCGAGAGGTTGTGGACTGGAGTGGATATACTGATATTTGAGAGATTAAGACGATGCCTCGCAGTCGTGCCGTCACTGTAAGGGTTATGACCACCACTGATCAGGTTATCGAAATCGCGCCTATCGGCTTGAGAAAAGTGGTATTGGCATCCCAATTTTTCGTAGCTATACTTCCTCTGGCTGAGAACCACCGCGTGTCATACTGATGGGGGATCAGTTATTGAAGTGTGTTATCCTTCTGAATCAAGTGATCATGACGACAGACGACAGACTTAGACGCGACTGCGCTAAGAATTCTCACTCCGTGATACATTCGAATCGGATAATGTAATGAAGTAAAGTATAGCGTTTCATCTTAAAGTGTGTATCGACAATCTCGAATGAATGCACTACGTGCGAGACTTGCTGATAACCCAGACCTATAAATCTAACATGAACTTAAACATAGGTACATATGAAGTGAATCACTGAAGATGTTGAGTGCATTTCAATGCAAATGATGGCCTTCTCGATTAGAACACGTGGTACAACACTCATACCGCCGCAATGAATATCTGCAAGTGGAAGCACATCACCTCAGGAGCATAGTTTGTTTTTCAAGTGGTCCAAGTCGTCCATTTTGACTCAGAGCCTCATTTTCTGACGGTGGAGAGTCCCAGGATATGTTACAAATGGGCAGACAGATGGTATAAGTCACATTAACGAGGAGTATCTGATGGCTGAGGGTGAGGCCATGATCTGTGGGTTGGAAGACGTCCAAACTGTTTAATGGCAACCTAGTCCATTCCTGCCGAGTGGCGAAGGGTTTCGATTCTGTCAGGATATGGAAAGACAAGTAAGGCGTTACACTACTCATTCTGTCGAGCTCGATACTTGTGTGATTTCACAATCATTTTGTGAAGTTTTAAAGTTTCTAGCAAAACTAGTTCACAACTGGTAACTCAATAAAGACAACGACGGAGAAACACAAGGCGTGATTGAGAGATATTGTTAGGCTGTAATGAAAGGCGCTCTGGGGTGGTAACCAAATCCTCAACGAGATTTTGTGGAAGTAGAAATGACGTCTTACTAGCATCATTACACACAGCCAGAGTCATCGAAGACGAACAAAAGTATTAATAAATTCCCCGAACGTCTTTTCATTTACGAAGCACCAAAATAAAAAGACCCTTCGCCTAGCAAGAAAGTAGAACTACTGAAGAGATTCTCGAAGGACACAACATCACCACCAACATCACTCCTCTACCTTCTCCTGCTCATCCTCTTACTGTTTTTTTTTCGTTAAATGTAGAGATATTGGCAGCCTTATTTTTTCCATTCTCCTCTCTGATTCCTCCTGAGTCCTGAGGCGGAAATGTTGATATGAATAGAGCTGCTGCGAGAACGGGAACAGCAATTTTGTGTACCATTCTGTTTATACGTCTCTATTTTCTTCCTGATATCACTAGCACGGAGTCGAGATGAGCTTGGCTAAGGCTTGAGATAATGATGACGATGATACGACTACCACTTCTACTACTATTACTACTACTACTGATAATAATGGTAATATAATAATAACAATAATAATGCTACTATTACTATTACTACTACTACTACTAGTACTACTACTACTACTATTACTACTACTACTACAACAACAACTGCTGCTACTGCTGCTGCTGCTACTACTGCTGCTACAACAACTACTGCTGCTATTGCTACTACTGCTGCTACTACTGCTACTACTACTACTGCTACTACTGCTGCTGCTGCTGCTATTACTTTACTACTTTTGCTTCTAATGATAATAATGGTAATAATAATAATAATAATAATAATAACAACAATGATAATATAACAACAACAACAACAACAACAACAGGTAATACTACTACTACTTCTACTACTACTACTACTACTACTACTACTGCTGCTACTACTAATGATACTAATATCAATAATAATGATAATTACTAGTACTACTACTACTACTACTACTACTACTACTACTACTACTACTACTACTACTACTACTACTACTATTACTTTTACTACTTCTACTAATGATAATAATGGTAATAATAATAATAACAACAATGATAATATAGTAACAACAACAACAACAACAACAACAACAGGTATTACTACTACTACTACTACTACTACTACTACTACTAATGATACTAATATCAATAATAATGATAATTACAATAACGATTATAATGGGAATAATAATGATGATGGTGATGATGACAACAAACAGGAAGAGAAGAGAGGAATGAGGAAGTGAAAGATAACAAGGAAGAACAGAAGGTGGAGGAGGATAGCAAAATGAATGAGAAGAACCTACAAGGAGGAAAGATAAGTCAGAGGATAGATGTGAGGGAGAAGCACCGGCAAAAGGTTTTCTTAATACACACACACAAAAAAAAAAATGTATACAATTCTGAGAATAGAACATACGTTGTAACGATGAGGCGGAGGCATCATCTCGTCAAACAGTCTGAAATGTAAAAAGAGGGAGAGAAAAAAAATGGTTGATTATGATTTCAAACAGAATAAGAAACGTGTGATTAATAAGTGAAGAATTGCTTCCGGAATGAACAGAAACTGAGAATTAAAGAGTGAGGCTGTATATAAAAAACCTAAAGACCTCAGTGAGAAATATCCGTGAAATTAATAAGTGACTTTTCTAAATAAAAGAGAAGATGAAGAAAGGAATAATAATGGTCATAATGAGGATAACAAATGCGATCATTATTATATTAAAAGATAATTGAAACATTGCTAATGTAAGTCTTAAAAACTGTGAAAACATCTTCGGTAATGGTTAGATACACTATCAGTGGTATTTACGATCTTTTTGTAAAATTCTATCGCTTTCCACTTGCGTTCTAGGTATAAACGCTGCGAGGCGGACACTATCAAGCCGTCAGGAAATTATGTCGTGCTCACGGAAAGATAACAGTACTGAGGCTATTACACATCCCTGAGGCTCCCTTTCACTGATGGGTCTCTTGTACTTTACCGATAACTGAGTAACGTAAAAACATATATACTCTTTATGGTACTACGTAAAGCACAGAGAAGCTTGAAGAGCTCTCGGATAACTATTAAATAGACAAATATGAAGTTCAATGGACTCATTACATGTAAATTCATGATTAAGATGAGTATCTAAAACAAAAAGCTAGATCCAAATGTAAATCCATAGACATAACGGCTACTTTCAGAGTGCTAGCCTACTCAATATCACGGACGCATCGAATTAATTTCACTGAAGATCTCACTACACTATATCATCAGGTTAGAGATAGTACTTCCATCATTAAGAAATTTTTACATATTCTAGATATATAACTGAATGATATATGGGAGCTCCTTGGGATAAGAACCTGTACACCGCACTGATATGTAAATGCTTGAAGTTTCCGAGGAGTGATGGTCATCTTAAGGAAAGTGAGGGAAGGTATCTGGGTCGGCCGTGACCAAGAGTCTTAAGCCTCTCCATGACGTAACCTCTTCAAGGCGCGTCTCAAGATCCTCGGGGAAGGACGCAAGAAAAATGGCTGTTATTGTTAGAAGGTTTCTCAAGTCTCGGCGCCACGGATGTCCTCAGCCACAGCGACTTCGATCCAGGAGGTAGAGAGGAGAAGAGGGGGCAGGGAACAGAGGTGAAGGAGAAGAGGAGGCGGGGGAGGAGACCGTGACCATTGAGGACAGAACCGGTAGTAACTATGACGGCTGGAGGATGTGTGAAAGGTGATGCCTCTGAGGTTTTTTCGTGACATATGAGAAAAGAAGAGACAGAAGGAAAGGGATGAAGGAGAAGGAGGCAGACAAGGAAGAGCAGAAAAGGGAGAGTGAAGCTCAACTCTGACATTACTTCAAAATGTCGACATCATTCAGTGTCCATCACACTCCTCACTCTGAGAGCTACTTGATAAAAAAAAAAAAAAACATCCCTGCTAAACGAGGACACACGAATAATTATTTCCTAAAATATACTTTAATGTTGATTTCCATCACATTTTTAGGTGACTGAGAGAGAGAGAGAGAGAGAGAGAGAGAGAGAGAGAGAGAGAGAGAGAGAGAGAGAGAGAGAGAGAGCAGAAGTTAACGTATTTAGATGTATTTAAATATATTAATGTATTTAAACTACCTACCTTCAACTATCCTAGTCTCTCTCTCTCTCTCTCTCTCTCTCTCTCCACACTAAAAAAAGAGAAAAACGTACACCACCACGAGAAGTAAAAAGATTAATACTTACTCTTCGTCCGCAGGATTTCTCTCCTGGGATGAGGAGAAGGCGCACGTGGACATCCACAAGGAGCTCGCAAACATTGCTGAGCTCAACCTAGAAGGAGAAGAACAGAAAGGAGGTGAGTGACAAAGACATCTATTGCCTCGTCAGTCCGGCATGGATAGATCACTCTGGCCACACTTCCTGAGCAACATAAGAGGAAGAAGAACGCTTCGCTACTCCCACCACACACCGGGACGGTTCACTTCTAGCGGATTAAGGCTTTAATTCTTTTGTTCTTGGCATAAGTAGTTTGAGGATTGAATATGCTTAGTAGATTCTTTCTTTTCTCCTTTAAGGAAATAATGCTGACCTCAGATAATTCAGTTTGACTTTTTCGTGACTATTTATAGTTTTCTTTCATATGTTCCATACGAGCTTCCCTCGGCGGTTGTTTTCTATCATACACTAAATAATATCCGGCTAGAAGCGGATTTTGGTATGTTAAAAAATAGTAGCTACAATTTGTTAAAAGCTCAAGCGCGAACACACACACACACACACACACACACACACACGTACACACATACACACACACACACACACACACACACACACACACACACACACACACACACACATACACGGGTTATATAAAGCTCCACTAATTCCTTGTTCCTTGCCTCCATCCTTGTTCGTCTTCGCGGCAGGAGAGAGACTCATCCAATATGCTACCGAGAACCTGGTCGCAGAGGTGTTGATCTACCCCCAGGTCAACACCCTGCAACAGTGCCTCAAGAACCTACTCTCCTCCTTCACCAAACACAGACACATCATCCACGCCGGATACGCCTTCGCTGGCACTGGCTCCTGGATGCTACAGGCGAGTTGAGAGAGAGAGAGAGAGAGAGAGAGAGAGAGAGAGAGAGAGAGAGAGAGAGAGAGAGAGAGAGAGAGAGAGAGAGAGAGAGAGAGAGAGAGAGAGAGAGAGAGAGAGAGAGAGAGAGAGAGAGAGAGAGAGAGAGAGAGAGAGAGAGAGAGAGAGAGACTACAAGTGTTTGTATTCTATCATACAGTAGTATCACTTTATATTTTCCTTACAATTATGAAGTGCTGAATGATTCATGGAATATTCATTACTTCACTCTTTGATATTTGGTGATACATTAGTTCATTTATTTCAACATCGACTTTTCATTTTATTGATAATTAAAGTAGTTGTACAGTACTTGGTATAGTTATTCCACAGGGACGAAATTAATGTTTCATATTTCATGAAATCACACATAGATGTTAAGATCTTTAGCAGCGTAACACATTACTGAATATCAGTTATCGCTCGCAAACGGTCACACTTTATGGAATGTAAAACAATTACTTCTAGCTCATCATTCCATTTCATGGTAGGCGTAAACTTGGTAAATCACTAGAGAAATTTCATACCACTTAACAATAAGTTTTGGGGCTCTCCTATAAGACGCTCGACTCTCCTTCAGGATGGAACCTTCTCTGTATCGGACTTGGTTGCAGCCTTCACAGAGTACGAGGTCCAGCGAGTCCTACATGCCTATGAGAACTGCATTACCATTGACATCCACTGTGCTCCCGAGGGCCAATGGTCCACCCACCACATGGCCAGGGAGTCCTTTAGGTAAGTGTTCTTCAGAACCATCATTAATGACCACTTTTATCATGCTGTCTGACTCAATAAACGGTCATAATTTCCACTGACATATAGGCTGAAAATTTGTGATTGCTTCTTTATATTATTCCATTTATGTCTTCATCCTGAAAAATACAATTTTTGACATAAATAGACCAATCAAGGATTTTTTTATCCATTAAAAGGAAACACCTTAGAACATTTGCTTCTTTTTGTTAATTGGCCTTTCTGACATTCCTTTTCCCATCACACTATCATTTCTCAACTCTTCCATTTCTTCATTGTCGTTTTCAACCCTAACGAATGACTTCTTCACTTTCCAGCAAACTTTGCCGAGTGACAGTAAACCCGGACGACAAGATTGAGATCACCCCCGGAATCTCAACTTTCGTGCGATACCTGTCTCAGTTCCTTCACAGCACTCAAATCGAGCAGCTGCTCGAACCCTCTGATATTGTGGGCAACATCCGATTCTCAAGACCCACCCTGTACGTGTTCCCCGGCGGCCAGGGTGACTCTGCTCTCTTCGGCGTCAACGGCTTCAACATGCTCGTGGATGGAGGATATAACTACAAAGCCTGTTTCTGGGACTTTACAAGACATTTAGACCGATTAGACGCTGTCCTCATAACTAGACTGAATAGCTCTAACCTCATGGGAATCACGAATGTGATTCGCAGAAAAGCCTTAAGTTCTGTTTATCCACAGATTGGTCATACTTTCTGCAACGTAGCAGGTACCCTAAAATCACCTGACGGTGACAAAGACAAAGATCCTCTTCTAATCAATCTATGGGATGAGGGACACCTACTGAGAGAAAACCTTAGACAAATTAGCCTGAAGCCTCACCTGTGCTTCCGCGACAATGCAATGGAACCAATCAATCTGTACCACAAAGTTGGTCACGGTAAACTGGACATGTACGTCATCAACCCATCTCGAGACAGCAAGGAGGTGCGTGAATTCATGCAGCGATGGAATAACGAAGTGATCGGTTCTGAAACGAGCTTCACCTCAGTCAAAATCGGGAACCGTTCTTTCCCGTGCCCACTCACGAACCTTACCTCTATCTGCGCCTTACTGATATGGCAGCCAAATGACCCATGCGACACAATCACTCGCATTCTCTTCCCTGGTAGTACGCCACAGAACAAGATTTTCGAAGGTCTTGAGCGATTACGCAATCTAGAGTACCTTAAATATCCAACATGCTCCGCCAAATCAATAAAATCAGTGGCGGAAGAGAAGAAGAGTCTGAAGACAGTCGAAAAGATTGCTGGAGAATCTGCTCGACCAGCTAAGCACCCGAGTCCCTCTCCACCAACACACCGCATCAGGAAGGAGAGACACGACCGGTCCATCAGCCGCGAGGAAAGAAGAAGAATCAGAGTGGAACGCTCTGAACAAAAGATCATACAAGAGTCCAAGAAAGAAAAGAAAGTAGACAGGAAAGTTGAGAGGAAACTCATTAAGCGAGAGAAGGAGGAAAAGGAGAAGGAGAAAATTGAAGACAAGAAGGAGGAGAAGGTGACCACTGAACTTGAAGAAACCAAAGATAAGATAAATGGAATTGACGTCACCACCGAGTCAAAAGAAGACAAAATGGAGACCGTGGCCGTAACGGAACCACCGGTCACCAAACCTGAAGAAGTCAAAGTCAGTAAAGATGTCATCGACACAAAGATTACCAAAGATATCACTAGTCTCGCGGCTGTCACAGACAGTACTGAGGTCAGCCGTGTTACCATAGAAGAACAAGTGACTCAAGAAACAAAAGCAAGACTGGAATCAGTACAAGTAACTGAGACCAAAACATTACAGGAGATTGAAGTCGCCGAAGTAAAAGACTTGTCTCTTGTGTCCGTGGAGTCCGGAGTAGTGATGGGCGAGGAAAGAGAATCTTCTCTAGAAATCGAAAAGCCCAAAGAAGTGGAGAAGAAGAAGAAACTCAGGGAGAAGAAGCCAAAAGGCACTGCTACTCCCGACAGGCCACGAAAATACAGGAAGCCCCAAGTCGAGTCTCGCATCGATACCGGCGACAGACGGGTTAGAGCGGAAGAGAGAACGCTCAAACCTGAGAGGAAACTCAAAGAACGAAAAAGTCTCGAAAGAAAAGAACGAAGAGAACGAAAAGTGGAGGCGGAGAAGAAGGAGGGTGAACCATCAGAGAAAAAGCCAGAACCCAAAGAAAGGAAAGTCAGAAAAATCAAGAGGGCCGAGGCCAAACCTGGAGAAACTCCTAGTCCAAAGAAGACACCAGAGAAGAAGAGACGCCTGAAGAAGGTGCCACCACCAGAGAAGAGGGAGGAAAAGGCAATTGGTGAGGTGAGGCCACCTAAACCACCCGTCCCTAAGGCACCAAGAAGACTAAAATCCACAACCACAACAACCACTACTAGAGAGATAACACACAAAAAACTCGTTGACGATAAAAACAGGGCGGCTAAAGCTGCTGAGGCGGCGAGGAAGGAATTGAAGCCTAAGCCATCTCCTCCCAGAGCTAGGCCTCCAGCAGCTGCCAAACCAACCAAACCTAAAAAGATCGAAAAGCCACCTGTTCCTAAACCTGAAGAACCAATGAAGAAGATCATAACTGGAGCTGCAGTGAAGGCCGGTGTACTGGCAGCTGCTGTCTCCGGTGTAGCTGTGGTAGAAGCTGCAGCGGACAGAGAAGACGTCGAGGAGATTGTGGCGCCTTTGAAGGAGGCAGAAGATCTCATGCTAATAGCAGAGCAGGAGGAGGAAGATCGCATTTCCGACATCGCCAACATACCTGGCGTACAGGAGATTAAATTAGACGAAGACACATTCCAGATTATCGACAAACAGCAGGTGGAGGAGGAGGAGAAGGACTCACTCATTCTACACGAAGAAGGTGTGGTGGAACACGTGGAGAAAGAAGATGTCATCGAGGAAGTGGAGGAACACCTCGAAGAGGCAGAGAAAGAAAGTGAAGAGGAGGAGGAAGAAGAAGAGGAGGAGGAAGTCGAAGAAGAGGAAGAGGAGGAAGAAGAAGAAGAAGTAGTAGAAAAGAAGGTAGAAGTTGAGAAGGTAGAGAGGAAAGAAAAGATTGAAAAAGAGGAGGAGGAAGAAGAAGAAGAGGAGGAAGAAGAGGAGGAAGAGGAAGAAGAAGAGGAAGAGGAAGAAGAGAAAGTAAGCATTGAAGAAAAAGAAGATGAATCTGAGAAGAAGAAAAAGGAGGAGCGTAAAGTTTCTCCAGCAGCTCCTGAGAAGGAAGCTGAGGTCACCAAACCAGAAGAAAAACCAGAAGCTGAAGACATTTATGAAAAAATCGAAACCGAGGATAGGGACGTGTACGCTACGCTACCCAGCTCGGCCAAACTCACCGAATACAAAGAAAAATACGAAGAAAAACCAATTCGCGGCCTCTTCACTGGGTTCGCTATTCTTGCACCAGAGCCCAAGTTTGAAGAACCTGCTGTTCCCAAACAACCAAGTCCATCGAGGTTGAAAGAAGAAGCTCCACAAGTTCCTACGTCATTACCCGAAGCTATTTTCAAACCAACAGCTCCACCTGTACATCCTCGGGAAATCATTAAGACTCCTGATGAGGTGGACGACTTGCCAATCCACGAAGAGGTGGAATCCATAGAAAGAGACATCTATGAAAAGGAAATCGATGAGATGGAGGAGAAGGTGCCTGAAGAAGAACTTGAGCCACGTTCACCATTGCTTGAGGTAACTGGCGAACTCCAGATCAGAGAGGAGGTGATGAGGGAGAAGCACGAGAAGGAGACCGTGAAGGAGATCATCACTAAAGACGTCACAATGATTGAGAAAAAAGAAGTAAAGAAGGAGGAAAAGGAGGATGAAGAGGAAGAGGAGGAGGAGGAGGAGGAAGAACCTGAAGTAGAGGAAGAAGAAATGGAGGAAGAAGAAGAGGAAGAAGAGGAGGAGGAGGAGGAAGAAGAAGAGGAGGAAGAAGGAGAAGAGGAGGAGGAAGAAATCTCAAGAGAAGAAAAACCATCAAAGTCCCTTGATGAGTTTGAAGCCAAGTATAAAGAATTCAAGGCTGCTGCCGTTACCGAAGTACTCGAGAAAGGCGAAAAAGTCACTGAGGTTACCGAAGTCACCACAAAGAAGGTCGACAAGGCGGAAATCCTCAAGGACATCGCCGAAACACTTGGAGAAAAAGAAGTCCTCAAACAGAAGGAAGCACCCGTCCCTGTACCAAAGAAGGAGGAGGTACCAGAGAAGGTGGTACAAGAGACTCCCGTTGTAAGAGACGAGAGGCCAATCAGAGTCTTTGCCGCCTATGAAGACCTTCAAATCGATGAGGAAGTTGTGGAGAAGGAGAAGAGAGACGTGGAGGAGAAAGAAATTGACGAATACGAAGTCAAAGATAAGATTGAAGTAAAGGAGAAGGAGATAACGGAGATGATGGAAAAAGATCAAGCCTACCGTGAAACCATTACCCAAAGAGAGGAAGTTGAAATTGTCACGAAGGAGGAGGAGGAGAAGATTCAAGAGAAAGAAATCCTGCCGGTGAAATTAAAAGAAGAAGAAGTAAAAGAAATCAAGGAGAAGGATGAGAAGTTGAAGGAAGTGAAGGTGGAGGAGGAGATGAAAGAAGAGGTAACAGTCACGGAAGTCAAGAAGGAATTAAAAGAAGTGGAAGAGATAAAGGAAGTGAAGGAGAAAGTAAAGGAAGAAGTAAAAGAAGTAAAGGAAGAAGTAAAAGAAGAAATCAAGAAGGAGGAAGTAAAAGAAGCCAAAGAAGTAAAGGAGGAGATCAAGAAGGAGGAAGTAAAGGAAGAAGTAAAAGTAAAGGAAGATATCAAGAAGGAGGAAATAGAAGAAGTCAAAGAAGTAAAGGAGGAAGTAAAGAAGGAAGAGGTAAAGGAAAAACTAAAGGAAGAAATTAAAGAAGTAAAAGAGGAGATCAAGAAAGAGGAAGTAAAGGAAGTAAAGGAGGAGATCATGAAGGAAGAAGTAAAGGAAGAAGTAAAGGAGGTGAAGGAGGAAATCAAGAAGGAGGAAGTAAAGGAAGAAATCAAGAAGGAAGAAGTAAAAGAAGAAGTAAAGGAGGTAAAGGAGGAAATCAAGAAGGAGGAAGTAAAGGAAGAAATAAAAGAAGTAAAGGAGGAGATCAAGAAGGAGGAAGTAAAGGAAGAAATAAAAGAGGTAAAGGAGGAGATCAAGAAGGAGGAAGTAAAGGAAGAAATAAAAGAAGTAAAGGAGGAAATCAAGAAGGAGGAAGTAAAGGAAGAAATCAAGAAGGAAGAAGTAAAAGAAGAAGTAAAAGAAGTAAAGGAGGAGATCAAGAAGGAGGAAGTAAAGGAAGAAGTAAAGGAGGAGATCATGAAGGTGGAAGTAAAGGAAGAAATCAAGAAGGAAGAAGTAAAAGAAGTAAAGGAAGTAAAGGAGGAAATCAAGAAGGAGGAAGTAAAGGAAGAAGTAAAGGAAGAGATCATGAAGGTGGAAGTAAAGGAAGTAAAGGAGATCAAGAAGGAGGAAGTAAAGGAAGAAGTAAAGGAAGTAAAGGAAGAAATCAAGAAGGAGGAAGTAAAGGAAGAAATCAAGAAGGAAGAAGTAAAAGAAGAAATAAAGGAGGTAAAGGAGGAAATCAAGAAGGAGGAAGTAAAGGAAGAAATAAAAGAAGTAAAGGAGGAGATCAAGAAGGAGGAAGTAAAGGAAGTAAAGGAGGAGATCAAGAAGGAAGAAGTAAAGGAAGAAGTAAAGGAAGTAAAGGAGGAAATCAAGAAGGAGGAAGTAAAGGAAGAAGTAAAGGAGGAGATCATGAAGGTGGAAGTAAAGGAAGTAAAGGAGGAGATCAAGAAGGAAGAAGTAAAGGAAGAAGTAAAGGAAGTAAAGGAGGAAATCAAGAAGGAGGAAGTAAAGGAAGAAGTAAAAGAAGTAAAGGAAGAAATCAAGAAGGAAGAAGTAAAAGAAGAAGTAAAGGAGGTAAAGGAGATCAAGAAGGAGGAAGTAAAGGAAGTAAAGGAGGAAATCAAGAAGGAGGAAGTAAAGGAAGAAGTAAAGGAAGTAAAGGAGGAAATCAAGAAGGAGGAAGTAAAGGAAGAAATAAAAAGGAGGAGATCAAGAAGGAGGAAGTAAAGGAAGAAATAAAAGAAGTAAAGGAAGAAATCAAGAAGGAAGAAGTAAAAGAAGAAGTAAAGGAGGTAAAGGAGGAGATCAAGAAGGAGGAAGTAAAGGAAGTAAAGGAGGAAATCAAGAAGGAGGAAGTAAAGGAAGAAATAAAAGAAGTAAAAGAGGAGATCAAGAAGGAGGAAGTAAAGGAAGAAGTAAAAGAAGTAAAGGAGGAGATCAAGAAGGAAGAAGTAAAAGAAGAAATAAAGGAGGTAAAGGAGGAAATCAAGAAGGAGGAAGTAAAGGAAGAAATAAAAGAAGTAAAGGAGGAGATCAAGAAGGAGGAAGTAAAGGAAGAAGTAAAGGAAAGAGATCAAGAAGGAGGAAGTAAAAAGGAAAGGAGGAGATCAAGAAGGAAGAAGTAAAGGAGGAGGTGAAGGAGGAAATCAAGAAGGAGGAAGTAAAGGAAGTAAAGGAGGAGATCAAGAAGTAAAGGAAGAAGTAAAGGAAGTAAAGGAGGAGATCAAGAAGGAAGAAGTAAAGGAAGAAGTAAAGGAAGTAAAGGAGGAGATCAAGAAGGAGGAAGTAAAGGAAGAAATAAAGGAAGTAAAGGAGGAAATCAAGAAGGAGGAAGTAAAGGAAGAAATAAAAGAAGTAAAGGAGGAGATCAAGAAGGAGGAAGTAAAGGAAGAAGTAAAGGAGATCATGAAGGTGGAAGTAAAGGAAGTAAAGGAGGAGATCAAGAAGGAGGAAGTAAAGGAAGAAGTAAAGGAGGTGAAGGAGGAGATCAAGAAGGAGGAAGTAAAGGAAGAAATAAAGGAAGTAAAGGAGGAAATCAAGAAGGAAGAAGTAAAGGAAGAAATAAAAGAAGTAAAGGAGGAAATCAAGAAGGAAGAAGTAAAAGAAGAAGTAAAGGAGGTAAAGGAGGAGATAAAAAAGGAGGAAGTAAAGGAAGAAGTAAAGGAAGTAAAGGAGGAAATCAAGAAGGAAGAAGTAAAGGAAGAAGTAAAGGAGGTAAAGGAGGAGATCAAGAAGGAGGAAGTAAAGGAAGAAGTAAAAGAAGTAAAGGAGGAGATCAAGAAGGAGGAAGTAAAGGAAGAAGTAAAGGAGGAGATCAAGAAGGAGGAAGTAAAGGAAGTAAAGGAGGAGATCATGAAGGTGGAAGTAAAGGAAGAAGTAAAAGAAGTAAAGGAGGAGATCAAGAAGGAGGAAGTAAAGGAAGAAATAAAGGAAGTAAAGGAGGAGATCAAGAAGGAAGAAGTAAAGGAAGAAATAAAGGAAGTAAAGGAGGAAATCAAGAAGGAGGAAGTAAAGGAAGAAATAAAAGAAGTAAAGGAAGAAATCACGAAGGAAGAAGTAAAGGAAGTTAAAAAGGAAGAAGTAAAGGAAGTAAAGGAGGAAATCAAGAAGGAGGAAGTAAAGGAAGAAATAAAAGAAGTAAAGGAGGAGATCAAGAAGGAGGAAGTAAAGGAAGTAAAGGAGGAGATCAAGAAGGAAGAAGTAAAGGAAGAAGTCAAGAAGGGAGGAAATCAAGAAGGAGGAAGTAAAGGAAGAAATAAAAGAAGTAAAGGAGGAAATCAAGAAGGAGGAAGTAAAGGAAGAAGTAAAGAAGGAAGAAGTAAAAGAAATCAAGGTTAAGGAAGAAGTAAAGGAAATAGTAACCGAAGAAGTAAAAATGGAGCCAAAGAAGGAGGAAAAGGAGGAACTAAAGGAAGTGAAAGAAGAGGTAAAGGAGAAGGAGGTGAAGGAGGAGAAGGAAGAGGTTAAGGAGGAAATGAAGAAGGAGGAAGTGAAGGAAGAAATCAAGAAGGAAGAAATAAAGGAGGTGAAGGAAGAAAAGAAGGAAGAAGTAAAGGAGGTGAAAGAGAAGGAGGAGGAAGTAAAGGAAGAAGTCAAGATGGTGGAGGAGGAGGAGAAGAAAAAGGAAGACTTAAAGGAGAAGGAAATTGTTGAAGAGATTAAGGAGAAGAAGGAAGATAGGGTTGAAGAAATAAAACAGAAAGAAGAGCCCAAAGAGAAGAAAGAGGAAATCATTATAAAAGAAATCACAAAAGTAGGCGAAGTAGAAAAGGTTAAGGAAGAGGTGGTGGAGTTGGAGGAAACAGACGTAACTAAGACAACAATTACAAAAGACAAGGAACCGAAAACACAAGACCTTACTGAGACTATCATTACCGAAACTGAGACGCTGACAAGACGTAGGGACGTGACAGAGGTGACGGAGGAAATAGTAACACTAGGTAGGAGAAAACCTGAAATTGCTGAATTTGTTGGAACAGACATTATTATAGGTAAAGAAGAGGTTATAAGGGAGGGAGAACTAGAAAAAGTAGTAAGGGATATCAGCAGCGAGGAAGAGGAAATAGTTGAGGAAGTAGTGGATGGGCTAACGAGGGAAGAAGAAAAAGTTACTGAATTACTAAAGAGGGAGGTTCTTGATGAAAAACTTACTATTGATGTTGCTACCAAACCCATTGATGAAACAGCGGTATCTCTGTCACCAAAGAGTGATATTTCCGTAAGTGCAAGAAGTGACGTCAGCAGCAAAGCGGCAGTTGAAGACGTCACACTCGAAATGGACAAAAAGGTCAAAGACTTACCAGAATCCACAAAGAGTGACATCTCACTTAGTGAAAAGAGTGACGTAAGTTCAAAGGAAATCGCTGAAATCAGAGAAGAAGTTACAGAGGAAGTAAGAGAGATGAAAGAAAGAGAGGTGTTGGAGGAGGAAACGATAACAATTGAGGAAAGACGAAGAAGACAACTTTTGACAGAGGTGACAGAAGTGACAGAATTAACTGAAGTTCTTACCAAAGAGGCAAAGGACGCCCGGCCTTCAGAAAAAGTTCCTTTATCTCCAGTAAGTGATTTACCCCTTAGTGATATTAGTGATAGAGATAAAACTGATAAGGAAGTTTCCTTGTCCCCAAAAAGTGATGTTTCTGAAGGGGTAAAGAGTGATGTAAGTGACATAAAACTCGACGAAAAACTTTTGAGCCTTAAGGAAGTACTACCCGAACCTACTAAATTAGTGACAACAGTACCAGAAAAGGAAAGTCCCGAAAAAATTGAAACAGTTGTTTCCCCTGTCAGTGTTAAAAGCGATATTTCATTACATGAAAGAAAACTTCCAACCGATATCGAAATCCAGAAAGATATATCAGAGGAATCTTCAAAAGAGGTATCGATATCTCCAAAAAGTGATATTTCGATTAGTGTTAAAAGCGAACCTAGCATTAAAAGTGATATTGTTACCAAAGATATTGAAGATGAGGTGTCTAGAAAGTCAGAAGACCAGTTACCGGTTTCTCCAAAGAGTGATATCTCTATAAGTATCAAAAGTGATGTTAGTACTAAGAGTGATGTCAAGAAAGACGAGATCGTGACAAAAGAAGAACTGGAAAAGGTTGATGTATCAAAGATACCTGAAGAAAAGCCTTTATCTCCGAAGAGTGACATATCCGTTAGTGCAAAGAGTGATGTCAGTGTAAAGAGCGACATTACTAAAGAAAAAATAATCACAAAAGAAATCATGGAAGATATCACAATTGATGTATCCAAGAAACCTACAGAGGAGGCACCAATCTCTCCGAAGAGTGACATTTCTATCAGTGCAAAGAGTGATATCAGTGTTAAGAGTGATGTCACTACAAAGAGTGATATAGACAGAAAAGAAATTACAAAAGAAGCTAAAGAAAAAATCCTTGCAGTTGATATTTCTCAGCAAGAAATCAAAGAGAAGCCTCTTTCGCCTAAGAGTGACATCAGTGAAAAGAGTGAAGTTGAAAAAGAAGACATCACAATTGATGTCTCACAAATATCAAAGGATGAAGCACCAATCTCACCCAAAAGTGATATTTCTATCAGCATAAAGAGTGATATTAGTGCAAAGAGTGATGTCAGCGCAAAGAGTGATGCTGTAAAAGAAGTTACTGAAAAAGAAGCAAAGGAAGAAATTGCAATTGATATATCTCAAAAACCATCAAAAGAAGAAGTGATTTCTCCAAAAAGTGACATATCAGTCAGTGCAAAGAGTGACATCAGTGCAAAGAGTGATATCAGTAAGAAAACTGAAGTTACTAAAGAAGAGGATGTTTCCAAGGATATCAAAGAAGAAATTATACTTGACGTGACAAAGAAACCAACTGATGAGATACTGATCTCCCCAAAGAGTGACATCTCAATCAGCGCAAAGAGTGACACCAGCGCAAAGAGTGATATTGCTAAAGAAAAAGAAATAAGGGAGGATGAACTTGTTTCTCCTAAGAGCGATGTGTCCATCAGTGTTAAGAGTGATGTAAGTCCAAAACTAGACATCACAAAAGAAGTCAAAAAAGAATTTACAGAAGAAATTACAGTAACTAAAGAAATTCAAGAAGAAATCACAATTGATGTGTCTAAAAGACCAGCAGAAGAAGCACCAATCTCACCAAAAAGTGACATATCTATTAGTGCTAAGAGTGATGTCAGTGCAGTGAGTGATCTCGTAAAGGAAGAAATCGTAACAAGAGAAATAAAAGAAGAACTGAAAGTTGATGTGTCTAAAACAGCAACAGAGGAGGCAATGATCTCACCAAAGAGTGACATCTCCATTAGCGCTAAGAGTGATGTCAGTGCAAAGAGTGACATCGTTAAGGAAGAAGTAATTACAAAGGAAATTAAAGATATCACAGTTGATATCACTAAGAAACCAACAGAAGAAGCACCAATCTCACCAGTAAGTGATATTTCCGTCAGTGCCAAGAGTGATGTCAGTGCAAAGAGTGACATCGTTAAGGAAGAAGTAATTACAAAGGAAATTAAAGATATCACAGTTGATGTCAGTAAGAAACCAACAGAAGAAGCACCAATCTCACCAGTAAGTGATATTTCCGTCACTGCCAAGAGTGATGTCAGTGCAAAGAGTGACATCGTTAAGGAAGAAGTAATTACAAAGGAAATTACAGTTGATGTCAGTAAGAAACCAACAGAAGAAGCACCAATCTCACCAGTAAGTGATATTTCCGTCACTGCCAAGAGTGATGTCAGTGCAAAGAGTGACATCGTTAAGGAAGAAGTAATTACAAAGGAAATTACAGTTGATATCACTAAGAAACCAACAGAAGAAGCACCAATCTCACCAGTAAGTGATATTTCCGTCAGTGCCAAGAGTGATGTCAGTGCAAAGAGTGACATCGTTAAGGAAGAAGTAATTACAAAGGAAATTACAGTTGATGTCAGTAAGAAACCAACAGAAGAAGCACCAATCTCACCAGTAAGTGATATTTCCGTCACTGCCAAGAGTGATGTCAGTGCAAAGAGTGACATCGTTAAGGAAGAAGTAATTACAAAGGAAATTACAGTTGATATCACTAAGAAACCAACAGAAGAAGCACCAATCTCACCAGTAAGTGATATTTCCGTCAGTGTCAAGAGTGATGTCAGTGCAAAGAGTGACATCGTTAAGGAAGAAGTAATTACAAAGGAAATTACAGTTGATGTCAGTAAGAAACCAACAGAAGAAGCACCAATCTCACCAGTAAGTGATATTTCCGTCACTGCCAAGAGTGATGTCAGTGCAAAGAGTGACATCGTTAAGGAAGAAGTAATTACAAAGGAAATTACAGTTGATATCACTAAGAAACCAACAGAAGAAGCACCAATCTCACCAGTAAGTGATATTTCCGTCAGTGCCAAGAGTGATGTCAGTGCAAAGAGTGACATCGTTAAGGAAGAAGTAATTACAAAGGAAATTACAGTTGATGTCAGTAAGAAACCAACAGAAGAAGCACCAATCTCACCAGTAAGTGATATTTCCGTCACTGCCAAGAGTGATGTCAGTGCAAAGAGTGACATCGTTAAGGAAGAAGTAATTACAAAGGAAATTACAGTTGATATCACTAAGAAACCAACAGAAGAAGCACCAATCTCACCAGTAAGTGATATTTCCGTCAGTGCCAAGAGTGATGTCAGTGCAAAGAGTGACATCGTTAAGGAAGAAGTAATTACAAAGGAAATTACAGTTGATGTCAGTAAGAAACCAACAGAAGAAGCACCAATCTCACCAGTAAGTGATATTTCCGTCAGTGCCAAGAGTGATGTCAGTGCAAAGAGTGACATCGTTAAGGAAGAAGTAATTACAAAGGAAATTACAGTTGATGTCACTAAGAAACCAACAGAAGAAGCACCAATCTCACCAGTAAGTGATATTTCCGTCAGTGCCAAGAGTGATGTCAGTGCAAAGAGTGACATCGTTAAGGAAGAAGTAATTACAAAGGAAATTACAGTTGATGTCAGTAAGAAACCAACAGAAGAAGCACCAATCTCACCAGTAAGTGATATTTCCGTCACTGCCAAGAGTGATGTCAGTGCAAAGAGTGACATCGTTAAGGAAGAAGTAATTACAAAGGAAATTACAGTTGATATCACTAAGAAACCAACAGAAGAAGCACCAATCTCACCAGTAAGTGATATTTCCGTCAGTGCCAAGAGTGATGTCAGTGCAAAGAGTGACATCGTTAAGGAAGAAGTAATTACAAAGGAAATTACAGTTGATGTCAGTAAGAAACCAACAGAAGAAGCACCAATCTCACCAGTAAGTGATATTTCCGTCACTGCCAAGAGTGATGTCAGTGCAAAGAGTGACATCGTTAAGGAAGAAGTAATTACAAAGGAAATTACAGTTGATATCACTAAGAAACCAACAGAAGAAGCACCAATCTCACCAGTAAGTGATATTTCCGTCAGTGCCAAGAGTGATGTCAGTGCAAAGAGTGACATCGTTAAGGAAGAAGTAATTACAAAGGAAATTACAGTTGATGTCAGTAAGAAACCAACAGAAGAAGCACCAATCTCACCAGTAAGTGATATTTCCGTCACTGCCAAGAGTGATGTCAGTGCAAAGAGTGACATCGTTAAGGAAGAAGTAATTACAAAGGAAATTACAGTTGATATCACTAAGAAACCAACAGAAGAAGCACCAATCTCACCAGTAAGTGATATTTCCGTCAGTGCCAAGAGTGATGTCAGTGCAAAGAGTGACATCGTTAAGGAAGAAGTAATTACAAAGGAAATTACAGTTGATGTCAGTAAGAAACCAACAGAAGAAGCACCAATCTCACCAGTAAGTGATATTTCCGTCACTGCCAAGAGTGATGTCAGTGCAAAGAGTGACATCGTTAAGGAAGAAGTAATTACAAAGGAAATTACAGTTGATATCACTAAGAAACCAACAGAAGAAGCACCAATCTCACCAGTAAGTGATATTTCCGTCAGTGCCAAGAGTGATGTCAGTGCAAAGAGTGACATCGTTAAGGAAGAAGTAATTACAAAGGAAATTACAGTTGATGTCAGTAAGAAACCAACAGAAGAAGCACCAATCTCACCAGTAAGTGATATTTCCGTCACTGCCAAGAGTGATGTCAGTGCAAAGAGTGACATCGTTAAGGAAGAACTAATCACAAAGGAAATCACAGTTGATGTCAGTAAGAAACCAACAGAAGAAGCACCAATCTCACCAAAGAGTGATATATCCGTTAGTGCTAAGAGTGATGTCAGTGCAAAGAGTGACATTGTTAAGGAAAAATTAATTACAAAAGAAATGAAAGACATCACAGTTGATGTCACTAAGAAACCAATGGAAGAAGCACCTGTCTCACCAATAAGTGACATCTCCGTCAGTGCAAAGAGTGATGTCAGTGCTAAGAGTGACATCGTACAGGAAGAAGTAATCACAAAGGAAATCACAGTTGATATCAGCAAGAAACCAACAGAAGAAGCACCAATCTCACCAAAGAGTGACATCTCCGTTAGTGCTAAGAGTGATGTCAGTACAAGGAGTGATATCGTTAAGGAAGAAGTAATTACAAAGGAAATTACAGTCGATGTAACTAAAAAGCCGGCAGAAGCACCAATCTCACCAGTAAGTGATATCTCCGTTGATGCAAAGAGTGATGTCAGTGCAAAGAGCGACATCATAAAGGAAGAAGTAATTACAAAAGAAATTAAAGAAATCACAATTGATGTGACTAAGAAACCAACCGAAGAAGCACCAATCTCACCAAAGAGTGACATTTCCGTTAGTGCCAAGAGTGATGTCAGTGCAAAGAGTGACATCATTAAGGAAGAAGTAATTACAAAGGACATTAAAGAAATCACAATTGATGTCACTAAGAAACCAACAGAAGAAGAACCAGTCTCACCAAAGAGTGACATCTCTGTTAGTGCAAAGAGTGATGTCAGTGCAAAGAGTGACATCGTAAAAGAAGTAATTGCAAAGGAAATTACAGTTGATGCCACTATGAAACCAACAGAAGAAGAACCAATCTCACCAGTAAGTGACATCTCCATTAGTGCAAGGAGTGATGTCAGTGCAAAAAGTGACATCGTTAAGGAAGAAGTAATTACAAAGGAAATTAAAGAAATAACCATAGATGTGACTAAGAAACCAAAAGAAGAAGCACCAATTTCACCAGTAAGTGACATCTCCGTTACTTCAAAGAGCGATGTCAGTGCAAAGAGTGACATCGTTAAGGAAGAACTGATTACAAAGGAAATTACAGTTGATGTCATTAAGAAACCAACAGAAGAAGAACCAGTCTCTCCAAAGAGTGACATCTCCGTTAGCGCAAAGAGTGATGTCAGTGCAAGGAGTGACATCGGTAAGGAAGCAGTAATCACAAAGGAAGTTACAGTTGATGTCACTAAGAAACCAACAGAAGAAGCACCAATCTCACCTGTAAGTGACATCTCCGTTAGTGCTAAGAGTGACATCAGTACTAAGAGTGACATCACTAAGGAAGAAGTAATTACAAAGAAAATTACAGTTGATGTCACTAAGAAACCAACAGAAGAAGCACCAATATCACCAAAGAGTGACATCTCCGTTAGTGCTAAGAGTGATGTCAGTGCAAAGAGTGACATCGTTAAGGAAGAAGTAATTAAAAAGGAAATTACAGTTGATGTGACTAAGAAACCAACAGAAGAAGCACCAATCTCACCAAAGAGTGATATCTCCGTTAGTGCAAAGAGTGATGTCAGTGCAAAGAGTGACATCGTTAAGGAAGAACTAATCACTAAGGAAATCACAGTTGATGTGACTAAGAAACCAACAGAAGAAGCACCAATCTCACCAAAGAGTGATATCTCCGTTAGTGCAAAGAGTGATGTCAGTGCAAAGAGTGACATCATTAAGGAAGAACTAATCACAAAAGAAATCTCGATTGATGTGACTAAGAAACCAACAGAAGAAGCACCAATCTCACCAAAGAGTGACATCTCTGTTAGTGCTAAGAGTGATGTCAGTGCAAAGAGCGACATCGTTAAGGAAGAAGTAATTACAAAAGAAATTACAGTTGATGTAAGTAAGAAACCAACAGAAGAAGCACCAATCTCACCAAAGAGTGACATCTCCGTCAGTGCAAAGAGTGATGTCAGTGCAAAGAGTGACATTGTCAAGAAAGAAGTAATTACAAAGGAGATTACAGTTGATGTCACTAAGAAAGAAACAGAAGAAGCACCAATCTCACCAGTAAGTGACATCTCAGTTAGTGCTAAGAGTGACGTCAGTGCAAAGAGTGACATCGTAAAGGAAGAACTTATCACTAAAGAAATCACCATTGATGTAACGAAAAAACCAACAGAAGAAGCACCAATCTCACCAAAGAGTGACATCTCCGTCAGTGCAAAGAGTGATGTCAGTGCAAAGAGTGACATCGCTAAGGAAGAACTTATCACTAAAGAAATCACCATTGATGTAACGAAAAAACCAACAGAAGAAGCACCAATCTCACCAAAGAGTGACATCTCCGTCAGTGCAAAGAGTGATATTAGTGCAAAGAGTGACATCGCTAAGGAAGAAGTAATTACAAAGGAAATTACAGTTGATGTCACTAAGAAACCAACAGAAGAAGCACCAATCTCACCAAAGAGTGACATCTCCGTCAGTGCAAAGAGTGACATCGTTAAGGAAGAAGTAATTACAAAGGAAATTACAGTTGATGTCACTAAGAAACCAACAGAAGAAGCACCAATCTCACCAGTAAGTGACATCTCAGTTAGTGGAAAGAGTGATATCAGTGCAAAGAGTGACATCGTTAAGGAAGAGCTCATTACAAAGGAAATCACTGTTGATGTGACAAAGAAACCAACAGAAGAAGCACCAATCTCACCAAAGAGTGACATTTCCGTTAGTGTTAAGAGTGATGTCAGTGCAAAGAGTGACATCGTTAAGGAAGAACTAATCACTAAGGAAATCACAGTTGATGTCACGAAAAAACCAACAGAAGAAGCACCAATCTCACCAAAGAGTGACATTTCCGTTAGTGTTAAGAGTGATGTCAGTGCAAAGAGTGACATCGTTAAGGAAGAACTAATCACTAAGGAAATCACAGTTGATGTCACGAAAAAACCAACAGAAGAAGCACCAATCTCACCAAAGAGTGACATTTCCGTTAGTGTTAAGAGTGATGTCAGTGCAAAGAGTGACATCGTTAAGGAAGAACTAATCACTAAGGATATCACAGTTGATATCACTAAGAAACCAACAGAAGAAGCACCAATCTCCCGTAAGAGTGACATCTCCGTTAGCGTAAAGAGTGATGTCAGTGCAAAGAGTGACATCGTTAAGGAAGAACTAATCACTAAGGAAATCACAGTTGATATCACTAAGAAACCAACAGAAGAAGCACCAATCTCACCAGTAAGTGATATCTCCGTTAGTGGAAAGAGTGATGTCAGTGCAAAGAGTGACATCGTTAAGGAAGAACTAATCACTAAGGAAATCACAGTTGATATCACTAAGAAACCAACAGAAGAAGCACCAATCTCACCAGTAAGTGATATCTCCGTTAGTGGAAAGAGTGATGTCAGTGCAAAGAGTGACATCGTTAAGGAAGAAGTAATTACAAAGGAAATTACAGTTGATGTCACTAAGAAACCAACAGAAGAAGCACCAATCTCACCAAAGAGTGATATCTCCGTTAGTGCTAAGAGTGATGTCAGTGCAAAGAGCGACATCGTTAAGGAAGAAGTAATTACAAAGGAAATTACAGTTGATATCACTAAAAAACCAACAGAAGAAGCACCAATCTCACCAGTAAGTGATCTCTCCGTTAGTGGAAAGAGTGATGTCAGTGCAAAGAGTGACATCGTTAAGGAAGAAGTAATTACAAAGGAAATTACAGTTGATGTCACTAAGAAACCAACAGAAGAAGCACCAATCTCACCAAAGAGTGACATCTCCGTCAGTGCAAAGAGTGATATCAGTGCAAAGAGTGACATCGTAAAGGAAGACGTAATTTCAAAAGAAATTACAGTTGATATCTCCAAGAAGCCAGCAGAAGAAGCACCAATCTCACCAAAGAGTGACATCTCCGTCAGTGCAAAGAGTGATGTCAGTGCAAAGAGTGATATTATCAAGGAAGAAGTAATTACAAAGGAAATTACAGTTGATGTAAGTAAGAAACCAACAGAAGAAGCACCAATCTCACCAAAGAGTGACATCTCCGTCAGTGCAAAGAGTGATGTCAGTGCAAAGAGTGACATTGTCAAGAAAGAAGTAATTACAAAGGAGATTACAGTTGATGTCACTAAAAAAGACACAGAACAAGCACCAATCTCACCAGTAAGTGACATCTCCGTTAGTGCTAAGAGTGACGTCAGTGCAAAGAGTGACATCGTAAAGGAAGAACTTATCACTAAAGAAATCACCATTGATGTAACGAAAAAACCAACAGAAGAAGCACCAATCTCACCAAAGAGTGACATCTCCGTCAGTGCAAAGAGTGACATTAGTGCAAAGAGTGACATCGTTAAGGAAGAAGTAATTACAAAGGAAATCACAGTTGATGTGGCTAAGAAACCAACAGAAGAAGCACCAATCTCACCAACGAGTGACATTTCCGTTAGTGTTAAGAGTGATGTCAGTGCAAAGAGTGACATCGTTAAGGAAGAAGTAATTATAAAGGAAATTACAGTTGATGTCACTAAGAAACCAACAGAAGAAGCACCAATCTCACCAGTAAGTGATATCTCCGTTAGTGGAAAGAGTGATGTCAGTGCAAAGAGTGATATCGGTAAGGAAGAACTCATCACAAAGAAAATCACTGTTGATGTGTCAAAGAAACCAATAGAAGAAGCACCAATCTCACCTGTAAGTGACATCTCCGTCAGTGCAAAGAGTGATGTCAGTGCAAAGAGTGATATCGTTAAGGAAGAACTTATCACTAAAGAAATCACTATTGATGTAACGAAAAAACCAACAGAAGAAGCACCAATCTCACCAAAGAGTGACATCTCCGTCAGTGCAAAGAGTGACATTAGTGCAAAGAGTGACATCGTTAAGGAAGAAGTAATTACAAAGGAAATCACTGTTGATGTCACTAAGAAACCAACAGAAGAAGCACCAATCTCACCAAAGAGTGACATTTCCGTTAGTGTTAAGAGTGATGTCAGTGCAAAGAGTGACATCCTTAAGGAAGAAGTAATTACAAAGGAAATTACAGTTGACGTCACTAAGAAACCAGTAGAAGAGATACCAATTTCACCAAAGAGTGACATCTCCGTCAGTGCAAAGAGTGATGTCAGTGCAAAGAGTGACATCGTTAAGGAAGAAGTCGTTACAAAGGAAATTATAGTTGATGTCAGTAAGAAGCCAACAGAAGCACCAATCTCACCAGTAAGTGACATCTCCGTCAGTGCAAAGAGTGATGTCAGTGCAAAGAGTGACATTGTCAAGGAAGAAGTAATTACAAAGGAGATTACAGTTGATGTCAGTAAGACACCAACAGAAGCACCAATCTCACCAGTAAGTGACATCTCTGTTAGTGTAAAGAGTGATGTCAGTGCAATGAGTGACATCGTTAAGGAGGAAGTAATCAAAAAGGAAATTACAGTTGATGTTAGTAAGAAACCAACAGAAGAAGCACTAGTCTCACCAAAGAGTGACATCTCTGTTAGTGCCAGGAGTGATATTAGTGCAAAGAGTGATGTAGTTAAGGAAGAAGTAATTACAAAAGAAATTACAGATGACCTCACTAAGAAACCAAAAGAAGCACCAATTTCACCAATAAGTGACATCTCCGTTAGTGATAAGAGTGACATCGTAAAGGAAGAAATAATCAAAAAAGAAGTTATAGTTGATGTCACTAAGAAACCAACAGAAGAAGAACCAATCTCACCAGTAAGTGACATCTCCGTTACTTCAAAGAGCGATGTCAGTGCAAAGAGTGACATCGTTAAGGAAGAAGTAATTACAAAAGAAATTACAATTGATGTCACTAAGAAACCAACAGAAGAAGCACCAATCTCACCAGTAAGTGACATCTCCGTTACTTCAAAGAGCGATGTCAGTGCAAAGAGTGACATCGTTAAAGAAGAAGTAATTACAAAAGAAATTACAATTGATGTCAGTAAGAAACCAACAGAAGAAGCACCAGTCTCACCAACGAGTGACATTTCCGTTAGTGCAAAGAGTGATGTCAGTGCAAAGAGTGACATCATTAAGGAAGATGTAATTACAAAAGAAATTACAGTTGATGTCACTAAGGAAACGAAAGAAGAAGCACCAATATCACCAAAGAGTGATATCTCTGTTAGTGCTAAGAGTGATGTCAGTGGAAAGAGCGACATCGTTAAGGAAGAGGTAATTACAAAGGAAATTACAGTTGATATCACTAAGAAACCAACAGAAGAAGCAATAATCTCACCAAAGAGTGACATCTCCGTTAGTGTCAAGAGTGATATCAGTGCAAAGAGTGACATCGTTAAGGAAGAAGTAACTGCAAAGGATATGAAAGAAATTACAATTGATGTGACAAAGAAACCAACAGAAGAAGCACCAATCTCACCAGCAAGTGACATCTCCGTTAGTGCGAAGAGTGATGTAAGTGCAAAGAGTGACATCGTTAAGGAAAAAGTAATAACAAAAGAAATTTCAGTTGATATCACTAAGAAACCAACAGAAGAAGCACCAATCTCACCAGTAAGTGATATCTCGATTAGCGCAAAGAGTGAAGTTAGTGCAAAGAGTGACATCGTTAAAGAAGAATTTATTACAAAAGAAATTAAAGAAATCACAGTTGATATCACTAAGAAACCAACAGAAGAAGCACCAATCTCACCAGTAAGTGATATCTCCGTTAGTGGAAAGAGTGATGTCAGTGCAAAGAGTGACATCGTTAAGGAAGAACTAATCACTAAGGAAATCACAGTTGATATCACTAAGAAACCAACAGAAGAAGCACCAATCTCACCAGTAAGTGATATCTCGATTAGCGCAAAGAGTGAAGTTAGTGCAAAGAGTGACATCGTTAAAGAAGAATTTATTACAAAAGAAATTAAAGAAATCACAGTTGATGTGACTAAGAAACCAACAGAAGAAGCACCAATCTCACCAAAGAGCGACATCTCTGTTAGTGCCAAGAGTGATGTCAGTGCAAAGAGTGACATCGTTAAGGAAGAAGTAATTTCAAAGGAAATCACAGTTGATGTCACGAAAAACCAACAGAAAAAGCACCAATCTCTCCTGTAAGTGACATCTCAGTTAGTGCGAAGAGTGATGTCAGTGCTAAGAGTGACATTGTCAAGGAAGAAGAAATCACAAAGGAAATCACGGTTGATGTGACCAAAAAACCAACGGAAGAAGCACTAATCTCACCAAAAAGTGACATCTCTGTTAGTGCTAAGAGCGACTTAAGTGCAAAGAGTGACATCATGAAGGAAGAAGTTATTTCAAAGGAAATCACAATAGATGTCACGAAAAAACCTACAGAAAAAGCACTAATCTCACCTGTAAGTGACATTTCCGTTAGTGCTAAGAGTGATGTTAGTGCTAAGAGTGACATTGTTAAGGAAGAAGTAATTTCAAAGGATATCACAGTTGATGTCAGTAAGAAACAAACAGAAGAAGCACCAGTCTCACCTGTAAGTGACATCTCTGTTAGTGCTAAGAGTGACATCAGTGCAAAGAGTGACATCGTTAAGGAAGAAGTAATTACTAAAGAAATTACAGTTGATGTCTCTAAGAAACCAATAGAAGAAGTACCAATCTCACCAGTAAGTGACATCTCAGTCAGTGCAAAGAGTGATGTTAGTGCAAAGAGTGACATCGTTAAGGAAGAAGTAATTACAAAGGAAATTACACTTGATGTGACTAAGAAACCAACAGAAGAAGCACCAATCTCACCAAAGAGTGACATCTCCATTAGTGCAAAGAGTGATATTAGTGCAAAGAGTGACATCGTTAAGGAAGAGCTCATTACAAAGGAAATCTCTGTTGATGTGACAAAGAAACCAACAGAAGAAGCACCAATCTCACCAAAGAGTGACATCTCCGTCAGTGCAAAGAGTGATGTCAGTGCAAAGAGTGACATTGTCAAGGAAGAAGTAATTACAAAGGAGATTACAGTTGATGTCACTAAGAAAGAAACAGAAGAAGCACCAATCTCACCAGTAAGTGACATCTCCATTAGTGCAAAGAGTGACATCGTTAAGGAAGAAGTAATTACAAAGGAAATCACAGTTGATGTAACTAAGAAACCAACAGAAGAAGCACCAATCTCACCAAAGAGTGACATCTCCGTTAGTGCAAAGAGTGATGTCAGTGCAAAGAGTGACATCGTTAAGGAAGAAGTAATTACAAAGGAAATTACAGTTGATGTGACTAAGAAACCAACAGAAGAAGCACCAATCTCACCAAAGAGTGATATTTCCATTAGTGCTAAAAGTGATGTCAGTGCAAAGAGTGACGTCGTTAAGGAAGAAGTAATTACAAAGGAAATTACCGTTGATGTCACTAAAAAACCAACAGAAGAAGCACCAATCTCACCTGTAAGTGACATCTCCGTTAGTGCAAAGAGTGACATTAGTGCAAAGAGTGACATCGTTAAGGAAGAAGTAATTACAAAGGAAATCACAGTTGATGTGACTAAGAAACCAACAGAAGAAGCACCAATCTCACCAAAGAGTGACATCTCCGTTAGTGCAAAGAGTGATGTCAGTGCAAAGAGTGACATCGTTAAGGAAGAAGTAATTACAAAGGAAATTACAGTTGATGTGGCTAAAAAACCAACAGAAGAAGCACCAATCTCACCAACGAGCGACATCTCCGTTAGTGCTAAGAGTGATGTCAGTGCTAAGAGTGACATCGTTAAGGAAGAACTAATCACTAAGGAAATCACAGTTGATGTGACTAAGAAACCAACAGAAGAAGCACCAATCTCACCAAAGAGTGACATCTCCGTTAGTGCAAAGAGTGATGTCAGTGCAAAGAGTGACATCGTTAAGGAAGAAGTAATTACAACGGAAATCACAGTTGATGTGACTAAGAAACCAACAGAAGAAGCACCAATCTCACCAAAGAGTGACATCTCCGTTAGTGCTAAGAGTGATGTCAGTGCAAAGAGTGACGTCGTTAAGGAAGAAGTAATTACAAAGGAAATTACCGTTGGTGTCACTAAAAAACCAACAGAAGAAGCACCAATCTCACCAGTAAGTGATATCTCCGTTAGTGTTAAGAGTGATGTCAGTGCAAAGAGTGACATCGTTAAGGAAGAAGTAATTACAAAGGAAATCACAGTTGATGTGACTAAGAAACCAACAGAAGAAGCACCAATCTCACCAAAGAGTGACATCTCCATTAGCGCAAAGAGTGATATCAGTGCAAAGAGTGACATCGGTAAGGAAGCAGTAATCACAAAGGAAATTACAGTTGATGTCACTAAAAAACCAACAGAAGAAGCACCAATCTCACCTGTAAGTGACATCTCCGTTAGTGCAAAGAGTGACATCGTTAAGGAAGAAGTAATTACAAAGGAAATTACAGTTGATGTGGCTAAAAAACCAACAGAAGAAGCACCAATCTCACCAACGAGCGACATCTCCGTTAGTGCTAAGAGTGATGTCAGTGCTAAGAGTGACATCGTTAAGGAAGAACTAATCACTAAGGAAATCACAGTTGATATCACTAAAAAACCAACAGAAGAAGCACCAATCTCACCAAAGAGTGATATTTCCATTAGTGCTAAGAGTGATGTCAGTGCAAAGAGTGACGTCGTTAAGGAAGAAGTAATTACAAAGGAAATTACCGTTGATGTCACTAAAAAACCAACAGAAGAAGCACCAATCTCACCAAAGAGTGACATCTCCGTTAGTGTTAAGAGTGATATCAGTGCAAAGAGTGACATCGTTAAAGAAGTTATTACAAAAGATATTAAAGAAATCACAGTTGATGTCACTAAGAAACCAACAGAAGAAGCACCAATCTCACCAAAGAGTGACATCTCCGTTAGTGCAAAGAGTGACATCGCTAAGGAAGAACTAATCATTAAGGAAATCACAGTTGATATCACCAAAAAACCAACAGAAGAAGCACCAATCTCACCAAAGAGTGACATCTCCCTTAGTGCAAAGAGTGATGTCAGTGCAAAGAGTGACATCGTTAAAGAAGTTATTACAAAAGATATTAAAGAAATCACAGTTGATGTCACTAAGAAACCAACAGAAGAAGCACCAATCTCACCAAAGAGTGACATCTCTGTTAGTGCAAAGAGTGACATCGTTAAGGAAGAACTAATCACTAAGGAAATCACAGTTGATATCACTAAGAAACCAACAGAAGAAGCACCAATCTCACCAAAGAGTGACATCTCCGTTAGTGCAAAGAGTGATGTCAGTGCAAAGAGTGACATCGTTAAGGAAGAACTAATCACTAAGGAAATCACAGTTGATATCACTAAGAAACCAACAGAAGAAGCACCAATCTCACCAAAGAGTGACATTTCCATTAGTGCAAAAAGTGATGTCAGTTCAAAGAGTGACATCGTTAAGGAAGAAGTAATTACAAAGGAAATTTCCGTTGATGTTACTAAAAAACCAACAGAAGAAGCACCAATCTCACCAAAAAGTGACATCTCCGTTAGTGCTAAGAGTGATGTCAGTGCTAAGAGTGACATCGTTAAGGAAGAACTAATAACAAAGGAAATCACAGTTGATATCACCAAGAAACCATCAGAAGAAGCGCCAGTCTCACCAAAGAGTGACATATCTGTTAGTGCTAAGAGTGATGTCAGTACAAGGAGTGACATCATTAAGGAAGATGTAATTAGAAAGGAAATTACAGTTGATGTCACTAAGAAACCAACAGAAGAAGCACCAATCTCACCAAAGAGTGACATCTCCGTTAGTGTAAAGAGTGATGTCAGTGCAAAGAGTGACATCATTAAGGAAGATGTAATTATAAAGGAAATTACTGTTGATGTCACTAAGAAAACGACAGAAGAAGCACCAATCTCACCAAAGAGTGATATCTCTGTTAGTGCCAAGAGTGATGTCAGTGCAAAGAGTGACATCGTTAAGGAAGAAGTAGTTACAAAGGAAATTACAATTGATGTCACTAAGAAACCAACAGAAGCACCAATCTCACCAGTAAGTGACATCTCCGTCAGTGCAAAGAGTGATGTCAGCGCAAAGAGTGACATTGTCAAGGAAGAAGTAATTTCAAAGGAAATCACAGTCGATGTCACGAAAAAACCAACAGAAAAATCACTAGTGTCTCCTGTAAGTGATATCTCCCTTAGTGCTAAGAGTGATATCAGTGCAGAGAGTGAAGTAAAAGAGCAAGTAACAACTAAAGTAACTGAGGAAGAAATTAAACTTGATATATCAAGGAAGCCAGTGGAAGAAGCACCCGTTTCTCCAAAGAGCGATGTTTCTGTAAGCCTTAAAAGTGAAGCCAGTGTAAAGAGCGATAGTTTGAAGGAAGATGTGATCTCTAAAGATGTAAAGGAAGATGTCACCATTGACGCATCCAAGTTACAAACAGAAATACTCACCTCTCCAACGAGTGATATCTCTATCAGCGCTAAGAGTGAAGTTAGCGAAAAGAGTGACATCGTAAAGGAAGAGATAGTAACAAAAGAAATAAAGGAAGAAATTAAGGTTGATGTCGCAAAGAAACCAGTAGACGAACCACTAGCCTCTCCAAAGAGCGACAGGTCTGTAAGCACGAAGAGTGATGTGAGCGCAAAGAGTGATGTCGGAAAGGAAGAGATCATTACAAAAGAAATTAAAGACATTACACTTGAAATCTCAAAGAAATCAGGAGAAGAGTCACCTATCTCTCCAAAGAGTGACATTTCCATCAGCGCCAAGAGCGATGACAGTGCTAAGAGTGATGTCACTTCAAAAAGTGACATTGTAAAGGAAAAAGTTGACATCAAAGAGATTATGGAAGAAACCACAGCTGTTGTGCCTAAGAAGCCATCTGAAGATGTACTAATGTCTCCTAAGAGTGACGTTTCTGTTAGTGGTAAGAGTGATATTAGTAGTATAAAGAGTGACATCTCAAAGGAAATCAAAGAAGAAAAACCCGCTGATGTGCCTCCGAAGCAGAAAGATGAAGCAGCATTATCTCCAAAGAGTGACATATCAGTCAGTGCTAAGAGTGACATTAGTGTAAAGACTGATTCCACTAAAGATGATGCCGGAAAGGAGATAATGAAGGAAATCTTACCAGTTGATGTGTCAAAGAAATCAGAAGCCTCTGTCTCTCCAAAGAGTGATGTATCTGTTAGTATTAAGAGTGATATCAGTGCAAAGAGTGACATTGAGAAAAAGATAGCTGGAGAAAAGACAGAGGAAGACAAGTCTGAAAAAACAGATGTATCTGCTTCTTCAAAGAGTGAAGGAAAGAAAGATCAGTTCGATTTAACTTCTCCCGAAAGTTTCTTTTCTGTAAGTATGAGAAGTCATGTTGTAGAGACAGTAATGCTGAGGCCTCTTACCATCGATGTCACCCCCAAAGAGGAGGAGGCAGTTTCACCCAAAAGTGACATATCTAGTACCGATATTAGTTCAAGGGACATTTCTGAGGGAATTCTGAAAATCGATACATCAAGGAAATCTCCAGAAGTTCCTGTTTCTCCAAGAAGTGATGTTTCTCCAAGTGGAAAGAGCGACATCAGTACAAGAAGTGAACTCAGTTCAAAGGAAGTCAAAGAAGAAATTATGACAACCGAAGTATCCAAGAAAATTTCCGAGGTTACTATTTCCACTAGCACTGATGTAGCCAAGGAAAAGAAAGAAGAAAAGACCACATCTGAAATTACTGAAAAAGACATAAAACTACGTCCCGAATCACCACCTAGTGAAATTTCTTCCAGCATTAAGTCAGATCTGAGTCCTAAAGATACATCAAAGAAGTCTATGGAAGAAGAACCTCTGTCACCTAAGAGCGATATTTCTACTAGTATGAAGAGTGAAGTAAGCCTTAAAGATGATACTCAAAAAACTAAAACAGAGCCAAAATTACCATCACCTCCTTCTGATGGTAAGATCGAAATAGTGAGTCCTAAAGTTGACATTACTAAAGCACCCACAGTAAAGGATTCAGAGCCTTACTTGGAAGGTGGGGTTGTGGAAGAGCCCGTCTATGGTGTGTTAAAGGCAGAACGCGCTGAAATAGTGACAGTCTCCCCAGACACAACTCCTGGTTCTCCTCCTATGTCTCCCTCACTCAGGGAAATCGGTATGGCAGGAATATCTCTTGTGAAAGGCCTCGAAACATTAGAACATCGGGAAGAAAAGGATGTTATGGCCACTTCTGTTTATGAAGAAACCACGACGGTGTTCAAATCTACCACTAGTGCCATTAGTGACCACGGCACGATTGATGTTATGACAACATCTATGCATCAAGATTTTGATGCCATGACCACATCAATATACGAGCCAAGTCGAGATATCATGACTTCATCTATGTATGGGGATGACTTCGGTTTGCACGATGACACATTGCCAGAGTCATCCACTGAAGCCTTAACTAGAATTAAGAAAAAAGACGATATCATGTCAACTTCCATGTACGGTAGTCTCGATGACAGAGGATTCGATGAACCCATAGAGAAAACTGCTGAAGATCTAACATCTCCTCGCAGTGTTACTTTTGGAAAAACGCAAGAAGTTGAAGATGGTAGGGAAACCATTTCACCAAGAACAACTGAAGAAGACAGTGAAAAATATCAGCCAGTCTCTCCAAGGAGTGATTTGTCATCGGAAATGTACCAAATGCCGTCTATATCTCCGCGCAGCGACGGATATGAGGCGGAATTGAGCGGCCAGTATGAAGAGAGAGATGATCAGGTTCCTTCATCTCCTCGCTCTGACATCTCCTCGATATCAGATGTAATGAGAAGAGAGCAAAGAAAGCAGCTTGGCACAGAAACGACATTAACAGAAGCTACAACTACAACTACAACTGTTCATCGTGAAGTTGTGGACAGCGGCAGATCAATGTCCCCGAAGAGCGACACAACCATCAGTGATGTGGTTGCAAAGGATGGCTTGGACTCTCTAGATTCCTTTAGGCTACAACCCGTTCTTGGAAGCGATAAAGAGCCCGATGAGGGAAAACCAATCTCTCCTCGCAGTGATGTGTCAGGCAAAGATTCTGCTTTTGAAGAGCGAGACAAAATGTCAAGTCTAGAGAGCCATACAATGCCTTCTCTTCCTTTGGATAGTAAAGTCTCTCATCCAGAGACATCCATATACTCTACTATAACAGAAAAGGTGACAGAGTTCATTCAAGAAACATTCCCTGCCCCAGACAGGAAAACTATTCTTGAAGAGGAACCTATCCTTCCAAAAGATTTGGAAAGCACAAAGAGCGAAAGCACCACATTAGCAACAAGCGTAGTTAGCACTATTGATAGCACAAAAGCCCTCATTGAGGAAACCAGAGAATTACTGCGAAGCACAAAGGCACCAGTGACAAAAGATGACAGTATTACGTCACAGGCAAAGACTGAACCCTCACCAGAAGAGGACACCTCTTCTAGCTCCAAACAGGAACCCGCCACTCCCTCAGTGACTCAGGAAGCCATCATGGTATCTCCTAAAAGCGATTTCTCCATAAGCTCAAAGAGTGACGTTACTTCAATGGACGTCAAGGACCTTCCTAAAGATCCTTCTCTCAGGGATGGTGAGTCTAAGCCGCCGACTACCTCACCAAGCAGTGATGTCTCGGAGGAAATCTTTAAAGAGGATCTAAAAGATGTTGCTGTTAAACCCGTCACCGAAGTAAAAGATGTCGTCCAAGATATCACTACAGCTGTGACGTCCATTGAAGAAACTCCTATTACTAAAACTTCCTTCATGGACTTCAAGGAGCCCGTTTCTCCTCCTCCTTCACCTGAGAAGTCTATAGGAAAAGGTGACACCTCACTCTCTTCTACTACGTCCTCCCATCCAGAAAGTGAATCCTTATCCTCTGTGCAGGTGAAGCCAGACTCCTCAAGGCCTGACGTTCCGTCATCTGTGGCACCCATTTCATCTCTCATCTCATCTGTATATGATACATCACTCACCATCACCTCCACATCCACCGCCATCACAAAAGCCACGAAGACACCAATTCCCATAGCTAAACCGTCAGACCTTCCCCAGCCTGAACTCACCAAATCCGAAAAAGAATCACCATCCTCGACGACTTCTTCTCTCCCCTCCGACGAAGAGGATGCTGAGACAAAACTTAGGGAGTCCCCTCTAGCCGAACCAATTAAAAGGCCGGTCGATGAGGTAACCGAAATTACTTTGAGTAAGACACACACCGAGCAAGTGTCCACTGAAGAGTACAAGTCCGTCACTGCCATTACCGATAAGTCTGTTTCTTATAAGGAAGTCGCCACCAGTCTTGAGTCCACAAAAGAAACCCCAACAAAACCCACTGAAGAAGGAAAACCAGTCAAGGTGTACGAACTTACCAAAGATGTTTCAAAGCTGTTAGAAGAAAAGCCCAAGGACACCATGCCTGTAAAGGAAGAGAAGCCTCAAGTTGAAGAAGTTCTAGAAAAAGTAGAGAAAAAAGAAATACCTATTGAAAAGAAACCCACAGAAGGAAAACTAGCCGAGGTAAAGACACTAGAAGAGAAGAAACTCGCAGAAGACAAACCTGCCGAGGTGAGGAAAGCAGAAGAGAAGGAACCTGTAAAAGAAAAACCTGCAGGGGAGAAGAAAGCAGAAGATAAGAGACCTGCAGAAGAAAAACCTACTGAGATTAAAAAAGCAGAAGAAAAGAAACCCACACTAGAAAAACCTGCTGAGGTGGAGAAACCTGCAGACAAGAAACTTGTGGAAAAAGAAAAACCTGATGATAAACAACTTGATGTCACGAAAGAAACAACAACTACCACCACCACAACCACAATCAGTAAGGAAGAAGCAAGAACAGAAATTTCTGAAAAGGAGCAACCTTCTAAGGAACTAGAAGAGGGAAGATTACCAACAGAGATTATAAAGAAAATCGAAGAACCATCTACAACTAAAACCGTAACCAGGACCATCATTAAAAGAACTATTGTTGATGGTGTGCCCGTAGAAACTGTAGAAACAGTAGAAGGGGAACCAGAAGGGGATGAAGAGTTCGATGAAGATTCTTCATATGAATCTGTAACAAGAACAATTACTAAGACAACAATGGTTGACGGTAAACCAGTTGAAACAGTTGAGATTAAGAAACCCGATGATGCAAAGAAACAATTCGGAGAATCATCATCTACCGAAACAGTAACAAGAACAATCATCCGCAGAACCATCGTCGACGGTGTTCCTGTAGAGACTGAAGAAACCATAGAAGGTGAGCCCGAAGAAACGTCTGAAGGCTCAGACGAATCTCCTCCTGGAACAATAACGAGAACAATTACAAGAAGGAGTACGATTGTCGATGGTGAAATCAAAGAGACGATCGAAACGTTACAAGAGCCCTCTACTGACACTGTAACCAGAACTACCATTAAGAGAACCATGGTAGATGGTGAACCAAAAGATACAATTGATACTATTGAAAAGTTGTCAAAGAGTGAGACAGATGAGTCTGATCACGAACCAGAGGAAGGTAAGACAGTGTCTACAGCCGTAGTGAAGACAATTTTGATCGAAGGAGAGCCGAAGGAAGTTACTGAAAAAGTTGTTGAGCCATCATCAACGGAAACAGTGACAAGAACAGTAATCAGAAGAATTATAGTTGACGGTAAGCCTGTAGAGACCGTGGAAACCATAGAAGGAGAGCCTAAAGAAACTCCAGAAGATACGGAAACATCTACTACTACTACAACCGTAACACGAAAAGTAATTAGAAGAACCATTGTTGATGGAAAGCCAGTAGAAATCGAAGAAACCGTGGACGGTGAACCTGAGGACATGCCAGAAGATGTAGAACCTAGCACCACTACAACTATAACAAGAACCAGGAAAATAATTAGAAAAACCATAGTTGATGGCAAGGAAGTAGAAACCGTAGAAACCATGGATGATGAACCTGAAGAAATTCTAGAAGAAACAGAACCATCGTCTACTACAACTGTTACCCGAAAAGTAATAAGGAGAACTATAGTGGACGGTAAGGAAGTTGAAACTGTAGAAAGTATGGACGATGAACCTGTAGAAGTGCCTGAAGATGTAGAACCAACCGTTACTACAACTGTAACTAGAAAAGTAATAAGAAAAACTATCGTGGACGGAAAGGAGGTAGAAACAGTAGAAACCCTTGATGGTGAACCTGAAGAAAAGCCTGAAGATGTAGAACCAACCGTTACTACAACTGTAACCAGAAGGGTAATAAGAAAAACCATAGTAGATGGAAAAGAAGTAGAAAGCGAAGAAATCCTTGGAGAACCCGAAGAGATGGTTGAAACTATTGTGGAACCATCCGATACAACAACTGTAACAAAGAAAGTGATCAGAAGAACTATTGTAGATGGGAAGCCAGTAGAAACTGTGAAAACAGTGGAAGGGCAGCCGGATGATGAAAAGTCTAAAGCTGAAGTTGAGGAAGATGTTAAAGAAGGAGAGCAAGTGACAACAAGTAAAACTGTAAAGAGAACCATTGTGAAAAGAACAGTAGTAGACGGCGTTCCGGTGGAGACTGTAGAAACTGTCGTTGGAGAGCCAGAGGATGAAGAAGAACCATCTGAGCAGTCGCTCATTATTGAAACTGTACCTAAAGCAACCGCTAAAATAGCGCTAAGTGAAAAGCCCAAAGATATTATAGGAAAGGATGCTGAAACATCGTCCATGGAAACTGTCAAAAGAACTATTATCAGAAAAGTCATAGTTGATGGGAAACCAGTTGAGACTGTAGAAATACTTGATGGAGAACCAGAAAAGTTTGAGACGGAGGGTGAAGAAACAACGACAAGAACCATTACTAAAAGAACAATCATTGATGGCAAACCAGTGGAAACAGTGGAGACCGTTGAAACAGAGCCTGAAGAAATGGAAGAAACAGAATCTTCTACAACAACTGTAACAAGGACAATAATTAGAAAAACTATTGTTGATGGGAAGCCGGTAGAAACAGTTGAAACCATAGAAGATCCTAAAAAAATGGAAGACACTATACAACCATCATGTACTACTAAAGTCACCAAAACTATAAAGAGAAGAATTATAGTTGATGGCAAGCCAGTAGAAACCGTAGAAACCGTTGAAGGAGAACCTGAAGAGACAGAAGAAACTGTTATAGAACCATCAACCACCACAACTGTAACGAGAAAAATAATCAAGAGAACTATTGTTGATGGTGTTCCTGTAGAAACCGAGGAGACTGTAAGTGACGGAGAAGCTGAGGAACACTCTAGTGCCGGTACAATAACAACAACCTTTACTACGAGAACTGTTGTAGACGGAGAAGCCAAAGAGAGGGTTGTAACATCCAAAGAGCCACTCGATCCCGAGGCTTCTGAGAAAACAACAACCACAACAACTACCATCAAGAAAAGTTCAGTTAGTGGTCGCGATTCAGTCAGTGAAGAATTAGATGATGAGAGTGTAAGCAGAACCGTAAAAAGAACAGTAATCAGGCGAACTATAATTGATGGTGTTCCAGTAGAGACTGTAGAGACTGTTGAGGGAGAACCAGATGAATATGAAGAAACATTTGAAGAACCAGTATATACTGGAACGGTTACCAAGACTGTCACAAGGAAATCCATTGTAGACGGTGAAGCAAAGGAAACTGTAGAAACAACTGAGGAGCCACTGAAGGCAACTACAGAGAAATCACGAATCGATAGCAGCAGTGAAGCTCCGGAGACTTTCCTTCCTAGAGAAATTGAGTGCGTCCCGCGACTTACGGTCACGAGAACTAGTATCGAAGGTGGAGCCAGAATACCACTGTATGAACCATCTTCAGAAACAGTGACAACTAAGACAGTCATCAAGAAAACAACTATTGGAGGTGAAGAGCAAACAGAAACCACGGAAACAAGCGAAGATGAATTTGGTGACACTGTGACCAAAACAACCGTTACAAAGTCAGTGACAGATAGTACGGAACCTGGAAAGAAGGAAACCTCTGAAGTGAAGGAAATGAAGAAAAAGGTCTCTGAAAGTGAAAGTGTGAGTGCCATTACTAGTGTGACGCACACCATGATGAGTGAAAGCAAAACGAAGGCGGACACATCCACCACATCTACTACCACTACCACGTCATCTGAAGCCAAGGCTTCAGAAACGACAAGTGAGGTAGCCAGTGTAAAATCTAAAATAGAAGAAGACACCTCTTGCACGTATGAAGCATCATCTAAAGACGTGAAAACTTCGAGCATAACGGCGACCAGCAAAGTCAGTTTACAGGAGACAGATAAAACATTTACCAGTAAGCACTCTGTCAGCGAGATCTCTCGGTCATCTGATGTTTATCAAGAGGATATCAGGAGTTCCAGGGAATCTATTTCCGCTGCTGACGAATCAGTGCACGAACGAGTGAGTGCAGTACGAAAATCATCAACCAGCAGCACAGAGGGTACACCAAGCAGCCCTAGGACTGGCCGAGTGGTCGTAAGGAAGGTTACTACAGTCATTACCAAATATTACGACGATGGCGAAGAGGTGGAAATGGAGGAGCTCCCCGGCGAAGAGGTAGTTGAGGTTCTTGGTGATCAGCAAGTTTCTGAGGACATTCTGCGTAGGATTTCCGGCTCATCTTCCCCGTCCCTCACACTACAAGAAAATATTCTGGACATGGGCCACCAGGTACGCCAAAGAGTTTTACAACTTGGACGAGTGAGGAATCACTCAGCGGCGATCCGACGGTCATCACACGCACCACCCGTACTACCATCAGCGACAGTGATACCGATGCTTCAGAGGGAGTGGTCACCAGCACAGTCACCAGTGTTACGCGGCGACTTATGAGTGATGACGCCTCTGATAAAGATGAAAGACCAAGATCTGCAAGCAGTGATGCTCAAGCGTCTAGCAGCGAGCCATCAGGATTCGGCCCCCAATACGGAGCGACCGGGGCTCAATACCAGGAAGAATATGATGATGAGCCTGTCTACGAGTTCCGTCCACCTCCCGGAGGTCCACTAGAACCGTTCATGTACGGCGAACACGAGGGAGATTTCGATAACGGGAACCTGCCGTCAAGAGCGAGGGTTCCCTCAGCTACTGAGGCTGAAGACAAAATCAACATGAACCAAACACAAACGAGTTCTTCCGTCACTACTACCGTCGTAAGACAACAAGTAGCTACGACGACGAAGGGGAGTGCAACTACGTCTTCAGCTCCGACCTCTTCTACAACAACGTCCACCTCCTCGGCAGCAAAGGAAGCTAAGGAAACGTTACAAAAGTGGGGAAAGCCACTTGGCCTGCCATCACCCGTGCCTTTACCTACGCCACACCCTCCCTCCGACAGTCCAAAGCCGCAAAGTCCTCAGAAGGAACGTAAAACCAGTAGGAGGATTAAACGATCAGGGCCGCCAGTGTACCTAGACTTGGCCTACGTTCCTCACGCTGCCAACCCCAACTATTCTAATGCAGACTTCTTCAGGAGAGTGCGGGCCAGATATTACGTCTTCTCTGGCATCGACCCAGGCAGAGAAGTGTTGGACGCCTTGCTGGAGGCAAAGATGGAGTGGGAAGATAAAGAAATGGGTAAGTAAAAAATTTCAGTACAGTGTACTGAATTTCTTTTGCTTATTAATTTGGTCACAATACGTTATATTCATGTTGCAACCATCAATAATATATTACAATATGCATCAATATATATATATATATATATATATATATATATATATATATATATATATATATATATATATATATATATATATATATATATATATATATAAAATAAAATACCATTTCACCAAAGGATAACACATTTCCCAATGACTTATAAGTATAGAAATGTAACTCCCATGGAAATACAAACCTTACCCTGTGCACTTCACAAACTAAAGCTTAATATGCGTTTTTGTCTTTACAGAAGTTACGATCATTCCCACTTACGATACGGACGCCCTTGGTTACTGGGTCGCAGCCAATGAAGACGCCCTCATTGCCAACAAGATTGACTTGGCTCCGTCAGCCTCCCGCTGCACTATCAACCTGCAAGACCATGAGACAAGCTGCAACGCCTACCGCCTCGAGTTCTAAGCGCCTTTATCTTTCAGAACACCAACACAATCACCGCCGCCCAAAAACATGTACTTAATCACTACCATATCTTTCAAAACTCGACAAGAAATTATCTGAAATAGTAATGTACTATCACAAAATCCGCCAGAACGAAACATTAGAACCATCTTCAGGGACGCCTGATAGGTGGTCCCTCTTCCCTGCTGCCTTCCATAACAACTTAGAGCTCCGAAAATGCCGTCTTTGTTCTCACTTTACGGTAGTTGCTCTTAGCCTTCCAGTGAGCTACTCTGTTACCCCGTGCGCTCCTGAAGGGGTTAAAGTATTTTACTGTAGATTCTCTCCTTCCGTACAGTAGCCATTTGGTGTTGGAAGGAAGACAACCGCTAGACTGATGGAGAATTGTTGTACTGATCTAGGAACGGACAAAACACTGATGGTGATGACGACTATAATGAAACAGATAACCTTTTAGCTGTTATATCTGAAAGCTGTGTCACTGTCAGTAGTTCAACGTACATTAGCATTAACGTAGACAGATATATTTGTCAAATTATACTGTGTGTGCGAGTGTGTGCAGTACTTCTGGGAAACAGTCGGCCTTGTGACAAAAACGGGTGAGGCTACTTCCTTTCCCCTCAACGGTTGACTTCAGCCCCATGTGACTGTTCTACGACATGACGCACAGACCCAAGCTAAACCAAACGGACTCTACTCTGACAAGGAGAAGCAATACATGAACTCTTCGATACGTCCTTGGCTATAATAGGTCTTGAGGTTATATACTTCGTCAGCCACATTATCAGTGATTATTATTAGTCGCTTTTGTGGGGACTCAAGCAATGGCTGACTTCATGAAATAAGTGAAATTATTGAAAAGATGTTTGGGGGATTTGCTCATTTTGTAAAATATATAAAGCACTTATAAGCCAAGAGTGGCGGCTATCTGATATATAGAAAATAAGGCATATTTATTGGAGAGAAAGAGAGAGCGAGAGAGCGAAAGCGAGAGAGCGAGAACATTTAGGAAATTCTTTGTTATCTGTATACTAGTAGTTTATATATAATTCGCTGAGCAGAGAGATAGGGAAATATTTTTATCGGGTGAGACTGAGTCGCTGATCTTCACATTTAATCTTCCACGAGAGAGAGCGAGAGTAAGAGTGCGAGCGATGCATAAAGCGAGCGAGCAAGTGAGTGAGGGCGTCATGTGTGTGAGTGAGCCTCCTGCACCACCACCACCGCCACCACCACCACTAAAACAACCAAACCACATTTCTAAATCATCACTTCTATCATTATTATTATTGATAATATTATTATTACAAACACGACCCCCGCTGTGATGGTAGTGACATACCGAGCTTGCTTTCCTCTGTCGGTCGTGAGCTCAGAGATTCTGTTCTTGTGTCGGCCTTTGGAAGCTTCCTGACTGTACAGAGCGGCTGTGTGCACGTGCTTGGCGTGCGATGCGTGCGTGTGTGTCCGAATGTGTGTGTCTCCTTCAGTACTATTTTACTTTGGTAGAACTTCCTCCGCTGTACCTCCTCCTCCTCCTCTTCATACGCTTCGTTCCTAATCTCTTGCATTTACTGTTGTGTTCTGACGCCGGCCGTTCCTTCCATTCCACCGGAGAGGTCGGGTGGCGGTGAGAGGTTACCGGTCGGCCCCCGAGGAAGACATGTTGGACGCTTCTTTCCCTAAACATACCGGTGCTTGTAGTATGTTCCGCGGCTGAAAGGATGTCATGTACAATCTGCACGGCGTTGTGGACCATGGGGGTGGTCTCTCTGCCCAGGAGAGTGCATGGGTTTCCCGCGTGGTGAAGGTGATAGATTGACTAACCAGGGAAAGATGTCGCTCACAGCTTCCTCGTAGGCTGTCCTAACCCACTGGAGACATCACCAGAGGCAGATAAGACGATATTTATATATACATACACATACATATATTTTGTTGTCTAGGGAATCTCATTATCTGACCTGTTAGTTGAGGTCAACTGCCAGTTGAGCGAAAGAAAGAGTAACTGTGTGAAAGAGAGAGGCATGGAGAGTGTGGTGTCATAGATTACTAAATAGTTAGTGGAAGTACACATCCTACCTTGACCCCACTATGACCTCACCCCAACTCGCCGACTGGTTGTGTCTCCTTCAGTTAGAGCAATCATCCCCCTGTCCTGCCCATCAACAAGGAAAGCCGTGATAGATGAAATGGAATGAAAGAAAACGGACGCTCCTTGTCCGTGAAAGTAAAGACAAGCATGGCGCCTTCCTTGTAAATGCCGCACAGGGTCGTAAAACTTTCCCAGGAAATTCATGACTCGGTGTACTTCTCTGGCGGTCGTCTAAGTCTCAGGGTGGTCCACGTGCGCCGAAGAAAACTAACATCATCTAACACACCCTGAAGGCTGAGACCATCGACGGGGAAGCGTCACCTCGACCCTGTTCGCGGTGTGTGGGCGGCAGGAGGGAGGGGGCTGATGACGTTACTGCGCCACCGCCCTCCTCTCCACCTCCTCCCAGAACATTAAAAATCTTATGTGTTATTATATGTGATCTGATCGCTTTAGGTGCTTCTTATCGGCAAACGAAAGGCCTTCTTGCCCCTGAGCTTAGTGAACCGGAGATGTATGCTTCAGCCTCTTGGCAATAAGTTTACAAGGGTGAAGTCAAAGGAAAAATAACTTATGTTCATAAAAAAAAAAAAAAAATCATTAAATTGATTTGCAATGTCACAGAGAAAGTACATCCTAGAATGACAGAAGAACTTCTGCAATTAAACTTTTTACATTCAAAAGTTCCACACCCAATGTGAAGTCACAAGGAGCGATTGTATCATTCGAAATTGTGTACATTTTTGTGTTAAATATTTAAGTGTGAGTGTGCTGTATTTGATTTGTGGTCTGTCTGACTGAAGAAACGATAATCCTGCTATTCTATTTCAAATTATCATTATTATCATTATTATTACTATCATTACTATTATTATTATTATTATTATTATTATTATTATTATTATTATTATAACTATCATCATTATTATTACTGTCATCATTACCATTATTACCATAAGACCATCCTGGCCTATTTCCAATGCTGGGAGCTGTTTGCCTCAAATTTTATCTGTATTAGGAATAAATTGAACATGTGATATGATAATCATCTACGTTTAAGCTGTTACATTGCGTGATGTGGTGCCGCGAGGAGTGTAAACAATAATAAGACATTCATGTGATCAATTGAACTAAAACCAAAAAGATATATGAAGGATTGTACGGTGCAGCGGCTTTTTAGGCATATTTGTCAGCCATCGTTGTTCCAGTGCGATCGAGACTTTTATGTTGTTGAAAAAATAACCTTTTTCAAAAGAACATTCTGAAGACCCTCGAACGGCAGTATTCCGACCATGATGTCACCTTTTCGTCAATAGCGTGTTTTGAATCTTCGCGTCACTATTTGGGTCGCAAACCTCTCCGATTAATCCATCGTTTCAGGGTCTTCAGAAAGAGGTTCTTGTCATTCCTTATTTCCAGGCTTCATTATATTATATCTAGCCTGTGCACTTTGTCGTGTGTTAAAAAAGAGAAAATCCATAAATATATATAAATATCTATATATAATGACGATAATGTTCGGTCATCTCGGGGTGCATTCAGCAGAGGCCGCTGCCCAGCCTTGGGAATGTTAGGGAGATGCTCTGTATAAATATTCTCTTTGGTAAGGACGCCGAGAATGTAAATTGATATCATCAGTACTTAATTAATGTAACCAAATGCAGTTGTCTGAGTTTGGGTTTGCTTTGTAAAGTAATTCAGAGTAAAAGTAAGATTTCCAATTTACCTCGCCATTTTCGTGTAATGATTGCGAGATACCAGTCACAAGTTTTACCTGACGAGGCGCCCACCATGTGTGTGTGTGTGTGTGTGTGTGTGTGTGTGTGTGTGTGTGTGTGTGTGTGTGTGTGTGTGTGTGTGTGTGTGTGTGTGTGTGTGTTCACAGAGCAGCTCCCTGACCGCTGGTGGGTGTTGCTCCGGGGTGCGCCGTGAGTCGCGTCGTCCGGGCTGTGTTTTGGTGGACAGGGGCGAGTGGGGCTCCTACTTCAACTGCTCCCGTGCTCTCCCCTGCCCCATTTCTCGTCACCCTTTGACCCATCCCTTTTTAATTCCTTCCTCCTGAGTAAAATATCTAGTCTCGTTTCTGGCTACGGATTTACTTCTTTCTCTATTCTTGTTCTTGTTCATCTTTCTTGCCCGTCTGCCTCGTCTTTCCCCCCCCCTCACTCCTACGTTCCTCTGGTGTTCCTTGAAGGCTAATAGGCGTGTCCTACATACATCATTCTGTCGCTGTTTCGAAGATTTATGAAAGCGTATCTTTCTTTAGCTATGTGGAGTGTAACAGGGGAGCCTTCTTCAATTTCTCATTGGCAAAAGCACATCCGAATGCAGGAACGCACCTCTTCCCTCGCTGACGAACGCTTCTTGCCTCATATGAGCGTCAAATGCACCACCAATCGGAGCTTAATTACGGTTTGTTACGCGATTCCCTCTCCCCCACTGGCACCGGCAACTTAAGGTCTCTTGAAACACCAGGAAACTGAGGAAACATGAGGAAAAGTAAAGTAAAAAAGTAAAAACCAATAAAAAGTGTAGAGTAACTAAGCTTCGACGGTATATAGCTATTCCATTAAAATCACTTGACGTTATAGTCTGGTCCTGGAATGCCAAGCGACGTCCTTTCAAGGGTTCAGTAAATATTCCTTCCGTGGCTTCTCCCTTGTCCTTGGAGCCTGAAGAACTTTATATGACTGTGTTTCTCTCAGCCTACAGGAATCGCATGGTTTTCTAGACTCTACCAACCTCACGCCGACGAAGCTTAGTGTGTCTTGAAGCACGGAGGCGGGCGGAGGTCAGCCCCACCGCCCCTTTAGAAACAAAAAAACGCAGCGCCTTATGTAGCCGCCTGCTTAATGCTTCTCGCTCCACGTCCTATTCCCCCTCTAGTCAAATTAAATAAAGAAGGAAACTGTAAAATTAATAAAAAAACTCATTAGAACTCTAGAGATAAAACTATTTCTGCTGACACCTTACCAATGTGACTTGTTTGGCTATTTTGGCTCTTACATACAAGTTCATTATGGTTCATTTTCGCTACTTTATGAATAGGAAAATAAACCTTATTGAACCATCATTTTGGGTTCATAATCGCTGGCCTTGTCACTAATATTACGCATATGTATGGGATATCCTGTGACATTAAAAAGTAGATGAAAAATGCAAGTGTTTCTCATAATCCTTACACCCTTTTCCTGTTTAGTTAGTCGTCTATTCTACGACCTTGTTTGTCCATTTCGAGGAAAGAAACAAAGAGTTGCTTTGTCAGTTACACCTAAACCACCTCCTCTTTATAATTCACCTTCCTAAAAACCTTGGTCCATTTTATTTTGCTAGTCTCTCTCTCTCTCTCGCTCTCTCTCTCTCTCTCTCTCTCTCTCTCTCTCTCTCTCTCTCTCTCTCTCTCTCTCTCTGTCTCAAGATTTACAACCGGAAAAGAGAAACTAAATGTTGTTTAAGGAGACAAAAATGGATTAAAGAGAAAGAAAAACGAAATACTTTGATATAATTCTAGCTACACAAAGATGGACAATAATACTAAAAAAAAGTTGGCAGTGATATTTACTTCTATGTGTGGCTGAGCAGTCTTTAACTCTCCAAAATATTTATAATTTACCTCTACATGGAGAAAGATAATGGAATGTTGAAATATAACATATGAAGTTATACAAAGAATGCTTTAAGTATGTAACGTATGTTGATAAATGATACGTAATACATTACATTGAATGATTTCATAGAAGATACCTAATTTACTAAGTCGTATGCGAATATATGCACGTGTACAATCAGATATTTTGTTTATTGTACTGAGTCCTAAACTAAAAAAAGGAGAAAAACAAAAACAAAGCTAATACAACCATCACTATAAACTGAATGGAAACACAGGCCGGTGCGATGACTGGGTAAGCAGAGGAAAGGTAAGGAGTCTTGAACTTTATCACTACATAATGTAAAGGAGGAGGAGATAGAGGAAGATGGTTCGGCAAACACTTCATAGACTGACACTATCTACCGTTAACATAACACACACACACACACACACACACAGAGAGAGAGAGAGAGAGAGAGAGAGAGAGAGAGAGAGAGAGAGAGAGAGAGAGAGAGAGAGAGAGAGAGAGAGAGAGAGAGAGAGAGAGAGAGAGAGAGAGAGAGAGAGAGAGAGAGAGAGAGAGAGAGAGAGAGAGAGAGAGAGAGAGAGAGATTGAAATCGGCTTGACAGAGATAGATTGAGTTTTTTTCTCTTTCTTTCGCCTTAAAGATCTTGCTAATCAGACTGTAAAGAGTGAGACATCCACTATTTCTGTGAAGTGCAAGGAAAACAAATGTATGAAAAATTAATTGAATGCACCAAATAAGTAAGGAAAAAGCCAAGTTACCCATTCATAAGTTTGGTAATATATTCTTGTAACCATTGCAATATGTAAGTCATATGTATAAAAAACCAAATTAATGAAAAAAAAACTAATAATTCTTTTTAAGGTGAAAGTAATTAATATCAGGAAGACTTCGGATTTAGGAAAGGATCATTATGTCACCAATAAATCTGTATGTCTTCCCACTAAAGAGAGAGAGAGAGAGAGAGAGAGAGAGAGAGAGAGAGAGAGAGAGAGAGAGAGAGAGAGAGAGAGAGAGAGAGAGAGAGAGAGAGAGAGAGAGAGAGAGAGAGAGAGAGAGAGAGAGAGAGAGAGAGAGAGAGAGAGAGAGAGAGAGAGAGAGAGAGAGAGAGAGAGAGAGAGAGAGAGTGAGGCGGGAGGGATAAGGGTAGTAGGCGTCATCAATTCAGAACTGGCAGAAAAAAAATACCCAAAGAAAGTGCCATTTAGAAGATGGAAAAGGCTTTAGGTTAAAAGTTTTGACGAAGTGCATGGAAAGTTACTAAAATCGGCGACAAATTATTATGATAGAGGCGTGAAGAGGACAGCGATCAATCAATGAACTGCCAGGCCATGAAAGAGAGTGCTAAGCGGAATGGAGTTATCGCCGAGAGAGAGAGAGAGAGAGAGAGAGAGAGAGAGAGAGAGAGAGAGAGAGAGAGAGAGAGAGAGAGATATTAGGTGTCTTTCTTCTTTCTGGCTTTTATTTATACATCTTTTTAGCCTCGTTTTCACCGATACAATTTCCCCGAGGTACCTTCACCCTCGTCTCAACTTCCCTAATCACTTGGCCACTGCAGCTCATTTTTCTGTCAATGGGAGAGATGAAATGATAAGATTGTGTTTCTCCTTGACTTATCTTTACTCTGATTAAAAGCTATTGTTCGTGGTTCATTGCTGTTTTGAAGATCTACTGCACGTTCTTATCATATACATCCTGGCAGTAATGAGGGAGTGGTGTGTGTGTGTGTGTGTGTGTGTGTGTGTGTGTGTGTGTGTGTGTGTGTGTGTGTGTGTTGATAAAAGGCATTATTGTGGCATTTTCTCATTCTAATTATGTAATGAACAACTTTATGATTGTTTGGGAAAATGTTAACAAGGAAGGGGAAGGGAAGCTATATTTGCAGGGAATCAGATGGAGAATAACAAGGAGTTCCAAGAATGACAAACACGGTACGTTATTAAAGCGAGAACAATCTTTATACATGATGACCGCCACTGGTTCACCATTTGCCTCATCTCTACTGAGCATAAAATGTATAACTTTTTGTGGCGATCGTGTGCAATATTCAACACAAAGCCTCTTGTAATAATAATAAAAAAAATCTTAACCCCTTCAATACTGGGACATATTATTACCATGAGATTTGTGTGAGATTAGACCATTTTATTGACATTATGAAAGGCCTATGGAGGTGAGCATATTAATGGCCAGAGTCTTCACTATTTGAATCTCCCACATAACTTTCTGAAGCTGCATAAAATCACCAAATAGTAAGCAGAATGAATACTGAAACGCGTCGTAGTACTCAGCGGGTTAAAAGAGGTTCACGTCTATACTCCTTTCGCTTCTCTTTTTTATCCTAGTAACTACAGCGTAAAATAGTTAACGTGTAGTCACAAGGGAAAAAAAAAGTTCTTCATGGAAATATACATAAAAATACTAGACATTTACTCTATTTTTGCATTGATATGAAAATGTTCTGATGCAACTTTTTTATGCACTTTTGTTATGCTGCCAAAGTGAAAACGGACACGTGCCAATAACACGCCGGCCGATGTTTCCCGCTCCTCCTGACCTCATTGTGAACACTTTTCATCTCTTCTGATCGCGCGTGGAAAGCTTCATTTGTTGACCCCCATTCACACATACACTTTGAAATTCTTCTTTCCCGATTCGTGACATTTGAGTACTTATTCATTCCTAGATACAGACACTCGCAACTACTTTTTTTATTTTTTTATTAATACGTTGTGGGGTTTTCACGGGAATTTATGGGCTAAAGGGGATACCTTTTGGGGTACCTCCTATCTTAAAGCCCACCCGCTAGGAAACTGTTGCCCCGAGTGAGGAAGCCCAACCTACACTCGGACCGTGGACAGGATTCGAACCCGTGCGCTTGGAGACCCCTCGGACCCCAAAGCACGCACGGTTCCACTGTACCACGGCGGTTTCGTAACTTCAAATCCATTGATTCTATTATTCACGTTGTTCTTTCAATTTCTTCCTTCATATACCCTACACCCTGTCGCTTGTATTCAATACCTGTCTCATACAGCATAATGTATAGTACACAATATTCGCAATTTTTCAGGGGTGTTTCTAGAAACACACACACACACACACACACACACACACACACACACACACACACATATATATATATATATATATATATATATATATATATATATATATATATATATATATATATATATATATATATATATATATATATATATATATATATATATATATATATATATATATATATATATATATATATATATATATATATATATATATATATATATATATATATATATATATATATATATATATATATATATATATATATATATATATATATAGAGAGAGAGAGAGAGAGAGAGAGAGAGAGAGAGAGAGAGAGAGAGAGAGAACCACAATAAGAACAAACTAGAGCAGAATATTCTTCCATCATCTTCCTCGCTCATGAACAAAACACAATATCCTTTGCAACTTATTCCTCGGGACAATAATCTGTATTGTCATATACTGACAATGTATTGTAAAAGTGTTAAACGAAATAAGTTATGATTTTCTTTACAATAACTTAATTGTTATTACGCATTCCGACCAATCACATTATTTTGCCCTATAATATGCCATTTTCTTTGACTCTAACCCTTCATTGAATGGTGAACTAATAAAATCAGCGGTGTGAGGAAGAACACTTTGTAAGCAGCCTTCAACTGACGCGCTTGTAAATTATTGCTTGATGGACTTTAAAACTAAGATTAATGTGTGGGAAAAAAAAAAAATTATATATATATATATATATATATATATATATATATATATATATATATATATATATATATATATATATGAGAGAGAGAGAGAGAGCTGACACCAGGGTGGTATGATTTACCTTACCAAATTTCCCAAGGTGACCATTTGTTGGGCAGCGCAGAATGGAGAAGAATGGACAGCTGGGCCGACCTTGCCGGCCATGGTCTCAAAGACGACCGGCGAATTCCACACCTAAACACTAAAATTTGGAGTGTCAACAGTGTACGACTTGAATAACAATGGTTAGAAATATATGAGTAATTTATTTACTATCCAGTCTGAGAATGAATGGCATCTTCGTTTTTCTCTTCCTTTATTTTCATATTCTTTTAAAGAAGATCTTGTGTACGTGTTTGACAGTGTTAAATAGTAGAGCTCATCACGAAGAGCCTCCTAAGGACCGGTAGATATACTGCTTCTTGTTCTTTTTAATTACATTATATTTCGCGAAAATCATATTCATTTCACATCTGATTCACTTTTTAGGGAAGGAAACAACAATGTCCTTGCCTCGTGTTAATAATCAGCCTCGTATTCACTTAAAAACATGAAAGGAGTGTGACGTAATACTGAATTCGTATTTTTGTTTTAGATACATATGAATATAATGCAGATACAGGCACATTTTTTTTTTATCTTATACTGTAGCTGTGTAGCGGTGAAAGTGAACTGCAATGCTTCAATCAACTAAGTGCAGTGGAGTTGGTGAACGTAGTGGTGGTGGTGGTGGTGGTGTTACGGTATATTGAAGGGAGCATTAATATTGGTGTTGATATTACAAAAGTAGTGGTAGAGGAAAGAAAAACAGGTAACAGCGATGACATAAGGCAAGGAAAGGAGAAAGGAAAAAAATGGTGGAGCCGAGGGAGGTCGGGAGGAAAAGAGAGACAGGCGGGAACGGAGGGAGCACGGGAGGAGGCGGACTGAGGCAGGATCAGTGTGTGAGCAAGAGTGGTACTGAGCGGTTGTTTCACCCTCCCTCCCTCTCTCTCCCTCGCGCTCACCTCGCACTGCCGAGGCCCCTGCTGAGATTAATCCACCCACCTTCCCTCCGACACTCACTCGGAGAGGTGTTAGTTTGATAAATATTAAAAAATCATAACAAGAGTGGATTTGTCCCAAACTCGCTAGTGAAAAGTTTAATCCACTTCATTTTTTGGAGTCGGTGCTGCAACGTTTCATGATTTATGTGTTTATGAGTATCAAGCCGCCCGGGAGGGAGAGAGAGAGAGAGGAAAAGTTGTAGGGGCGTGATAAAGTGATAAGAATAAAGACGAGTTTCCGTGCACAGATAGACACCACCCCTTGTTTGTGTGCCGCGAAGGAATTGAAAAGTCATCAACTCATTTTAATAGAACCATTCCACTCTGTTACGGATACCGCGGTAAGGCCAAGCTAGAAAATAAACAGAACTTAGACATCGGCTGGAGGCGCTTTCCTTCGTCCCCCTCCAGCAGGGGGATGGTGTGACGGAGAGGAAGCACTGAGTGAGTAGTGAAATCTGTATATCTACTGCTTCCTCCTGCTGTCTTTTCTGAAATATATAAAACGTAAGAGAGACGAAGGAAGCCACTTATTATTTTGTTAGTGAAATGATCGGTACACTGATAATTTTTTTTTTTTGCATTCAAGAAAATTATTTATATTTTCTTAAATTTTTCTTCTGAAGGCAATCCAAGTTCTTTTTCTTTTTCTTTTTTTTTACTGTCACATTCAATCAATAAATTTATCAGTGAGCTCATTGTAAATATTGTACATCTAAACAGACTAGCAATAACAAACAAAGAGTCAGTCAATAACAAACACAGTCACAGTCTCAGTGTTCCGGCAAGAGCGTCACTGCGGACTGTGTGACGCCAAGAGATGGGAAGCGCAGATCTAAAAGGACGAGAGACAAAACCAGTCTAATTGTGAAGTGAATTTTAAGACCAGAAGAGATGGAGTCAGAATAACAAAATGAGAAAACACGCTGTCTACATCAATGGAGAGAGAGAGAGAGAGAGAGAGAGAGAGAGAGAGAGAGAGAGAGAGAGAGAGAGAGAGAGAGAGAGAGAGAGAGAGAGAGAGAGAGAGAGAGAGAGAGAGAGAGAGAGAGAGAGAGAGAGAGAGAGGTGCAAAGGACAAAGTGACATTCAAACGCAAAAATATGCTGTACATGAACTAATCACAAAGGTCTAGTGTGTTATTTAGACTTAGAATAATGAAGCAAAAATGTCAACCTATCAACCCTCGCACGCTTCATATTTGTACTTCAAAGGCCAACCAATCACAGGCCTTCAAAAATCACTCACTTATCCGGAGTCACGTTTTTTCCAGCTCGAATCGATTCCACAGGTTGTTTAAGGTGACATTTTTTTCTCAGTCACGTAAAATTTTCGAGTATCTGCGTAAAACCAACGCCTGCACACCTTGAGCCGTGGTGGTGGTGGTGGTTGGTGGTGGTGGTTGATGGTGGTGATGGTGGTGGGGATGTTTGTCGAGGTAGTAGTAGTAGTAGTAGTAGTAGTAGTAGTAGTAGTAGTAGTAGTAGTAGTAGTAGTAGTAGTAGTAGTAGTGGAAATAGTAGTAGTAGTGGTAGCAGTTGTTGTTGGTGGTGATTTTTGTAGTTGTAATATTATTATTATTATTATTAGTAGTAGTTGTAGTAGTAGTAATAGACTAGTAGTAGTAGTAGTAGTAGACTAGTAGTAGTAGTAGTAGTAGTAGTAGTAGTAGTAGTAGTAGTAGTAGTAGTAGTAGTAGTAGTAGTAGTAGTAGTAGTAGTAGTAGTAGTAGTAGTAGTAGTAGTAGTAGTAGTAGTAGTAGTAGTAGTAGTAGTAGTAGTAGTAGTAGTAGAATAGTAGTAGTAGTGAATAGTAGTAGTAGTAGAATAGTAGTAGTAGTAGTAATAGTAGTAGTACCACCACCACCATCATCACTATCACCAGTACAGCTATACTCGTAAGCCCCACTATCTTAAACAAAAAGTATCAAATTTCCTCCCTTTAAATAGAGCGTCTACTTCACGTATCCTTGACCATGATATTTTCAGCCCAATGTTTCAGTCGCTCTCCAATCTTTGTAAACACCACAACGCCCCGCACACCACCACACGCCACGCCACACCAGGGGTATCTGTAACAACAACAAACTTAGGGTCTCGCTATCAACACAGGTGATAACCACTAACACTACCTCTGACGGTAACTACAAACATTCCTCTCATTATCACTATTACAACACTGCTATGCCTCACTTCCACCACTAACACGTCTAACTTCTCTTCCATCCATCATCACTGTAACTGCTTCTTCTCACCATCACTCGAAACCAGTAACGTAACCAACATTGCTACCTCTCACTACCACCACCACTACTATCCACCACCACTGCCTCGAAATCGGTTGGAAGCTCCTCAAGTCTGGCCCCCTTCCCGACTCCCCGCTGAAGCCTTCACCTGTCCGCTCACCTGTCCGCACTTGATGGATAAATGAATATCTGTCTCGCGTTATACATGCGAGCACCAGCTGCTATGGCCACGGTGGGTAGGGAGTCGTCCTTCACCTGAGACGGGATGTGCAGGCAGACATTAGCGAGAAGGATGAGGATAGTAGGAAAACGATGATCTCTATCAGTATTATGAGTACTTGCACACTACCACCTCCATTACCACTCAGTGCGAACCATCGACATCTTTACTTCCTACGCAACAACTTCCCAAAGGTTCATTTCCCTCACGTATTTTTGACCTAAAGGATTTCGGTTCTTTCCTCAATAAGAATAAATGAATAAATAAATAAGTAACATGAGAGAGAGAGAGAGAGAGAGAGAGAGAGAGAGAGAGAGAGAGAGAGAGAGAGAGAGAGAGAGAGAGAGAGAGAGAGAGAGAGAGAGTCTCCTAATATAAACTTTTAAGTTAGATTAGGCGAAGTTGAAAAAATATTATAGGAAGAATAATTTTGAATGGAAATTTCATGGGGGAAATCTTCGTGCATTGAATGTTCATGTAGGTTCTTCGTAGGTTGAATAAGTTGGATGGAAGTGAAGCAGACAGCTTTTACCGTTGGTCTATTTCCTTGGTTTTCGTAACTCTCTATCAACACAGCCGCCTCACCGATGCTCCACCTCTACTTCCTACCACTTCTTAAAATGCAATACTATAATCTATAGAGATGATTTATTGAATCACTCGCGCTTACGAAATCATGTAACAATAGGAGCAACAGTGCAAGAAAGAGGCGGGGAGAAAAAAGAAAGGGAGAACGAAGATAATTAAGAGAATGTGTAAATATTTACTTTGTTTATAGGCAGACAGAAAATACACAAGTTGATTATATATAAGTAATGGATGAAATATATCTACTTATACTTAACTTAAGGGCGTATGAACGCGCTAACACACACACACACACACACACACACACACACACACACACACACACACACACACACACACACACACACAAACACACACACACACTTTTCTAGTATACACAGCCGTCGGAAACGTGTGTACATCAGGTTATTTATGAGATTAGTTTAAGGTTTCTTCCCTTTAACCACTTCACGTCCCTTCCTCTCACCCAGTCTCTCTCCCTTCCTCAGTTAAACAAGATATAGTATGGCTGACACTTCCCCTGACTTCGAGAGTGTCAGCTGATGGGTGAAACTTTATATCATGCTTTCATATTATTCTTTTTTATTATCATGTCTACAGAACTGAATGGTAGGAATACATGCAAAAATAAGACTGACTGTGTTACTCACTGATACTTGCAAGTGTTTCATATTCTGTGTCGAGTCCCTAAACAATGCCATGTCATCTCCATCGATGCAGTACAATTTAGTTCTGGGAATGTCTTGATGATTATCTCAAGAGTCAGAGAATGGTGGACAAACAGTAAAAGTTCAATGGCCTCTTCCTCTTCCTCCTCCTTGGACAGTGTGTTGTGTTATCCAAGTTCAGTGACCTGTTTCTCCTTTTCTATTTTGTTTTCATTTTGTCCTCTATGGCGGACAAAATGAAGTATTCTGGACCAGCAGGCCATAATCATTAACTCCTGCTTCACCTTAACCTGTCTACTAAAACACTGCCGATGCAAATATTGTACTTTGCAATACAAATACATGTCATAACTGTCTACTTTGTTATCTAAATATCGAATAGCTGTTTAAGGAACTTTATATTGTTTAAGGAACTTCCATATTGACGTAGGCTTCAAACATGGCCTCTGGTAAAGTGATTTACAAAGAGGTACAAAGGTTTATTCAGATTAAGAGAATGACCTCGTGTGATTCAGTTGTGTCTTCCTCATAAACTCGATGTTTTCCCTTTAGATACAAAGATTCTGAATACAACGCTTTGAACGCCTGACATAGACTATCGATGTGCTATACAATGGCGTACAAACATATAAACAACCCTGGCTTTTTCAATACGAAATGCTTTCTGTTGTTGTGCACCAGCGACGGACTCAGCATTAAGTGATAAAAGGAAAAAGAAACTTTAAAAAGCGAGTATTCCATTGCGTGAGTGAAGCACATGTGACTTTACTCTTCCCTGAGAGTATGAGAAGGAAAAGAACTGGAGAGAGAGAGAGAGAGAGAGAGAGAGAGAGAGAGAGAGAGAGAGAGAGAGAGAGAGAGAGAGAGAGAGAGAGAGAGAGAGAGAGAGAGAGAGAGAGAGAGAGAGAGAGAGAGAGAGAGAGAGAGAGAGAGAGAGAGAGAGAGCACTGAAGTGAACGAAGAATAGGGACACTAGGAGATGAAATACAATGAAATACAATGTAACACAAGGCAATGCCAACCTCTGCACCGCGCCATAATGCCCAGCTGAGCAACTCACGCGGAAAAGATCCTTCTGCCACATGAATCTCGAGGCGACAGTTCACCTTTATATGGAAGGACTCATAACTCCCTCTCCTGACAACCTGATCTGGAAATTACAATAACGCGACTCTTAACACCCATGAATTATTTATCTGTATGTATAATATCGCTCGTCTTTTTTTCCGGTGTGCAAGCCGGAAAGCTGTTTTCATAATTACACATTTTCATTAATTGCAGCCATTGGTACGAAAATACGTTTCCTAATAACCTCCAGCTTGGTAAGGAATAAATATAATAGTTCTTTTTTCCTTGTGGTGCGCAGTGAAGCGAAGGGAATGGAGGAAGAGATGGGATGCCAGTGGAAAATGCACAGGAGAGGCAGTGTGGAGAAGCGAAAAATAGGTGAATTGAACGCGGAATACGGAAAGGAAGAAAATATGGAGAGGTGGTGGAGAATTCATGCTGGGAAAGATAGTGGAAAGGGGAGAAATGGGTGAAATGAAAGCATAACAGAGGAAAGGAGGGAAAATAAAATGTTGTGGTGTTCGTGAAGGACAGGAAAAGAAGGTGCCGGGTGAGGAGGAGAGGAGAGAAGATGAAAAAGTTGTAGGAGTAATGTTGGTGAAGACCGCAAGAAGTAAATTGAAAGAAGAGTGAGGTAAAAAAAGAAGTGAGGCGATGGAAGAACAACAAAGGTGAGATAGCCTAGAATCCATTCCAAAAATAATGAAAATGTCTTCTTTCTTCCGTTCCTTGTTTCTGTTTATCTTCCTGTCAATCTTAATATCTATGAATGTCCATTTATCATATTGTCTGAGAAACGTGCACAAAATTTTCCTGGAAGTGATGTGAAGTGAATTCGGTGAGTGTTATTAGTAATTTCGTCTTCGCCTCATTGAAGAAATCATGTGTGTGTTTTACATTGGGTGAATCATGTGTGGTGCCAAAGGAGATAATGGCAACAATTACACTTCATTCCTCCTGTGTTAAATATAAAGAATACAGGAACACCTGCTATGCTAAAGTCTGAAACTATATGGAAATATTATGACGCGATACAACGTGTTTGGATACTTTCCTTAATTGTTATGTGAAAAAAGTAGTTTAATTAACCTCAACGCTGCTCCAGCCGATAGGATAGCGTGGATCATTAGAAAAGTTTTAGGCTGTTGGTGATGATTATACCTACTTGAATATTTCACTCTGTGGGCTGGTGAATTTTGCATCACTCATCTTGCATCAAGAGAAACTTAATAATTAGCAATTTAATCTCTTTTTTTATTACCTTTCTTTTAGATCCCTTGGCCAGTTTGCTGTAAATGTAAAAACTTGCATGATAAGAGAAATTTAGTAACTGTAAATATCTTTAGATCAAGGCGGGGATTCATTCTGAGTGATGAGCAAGCTTACAAACAGTCATTGTAGCATCAACCTTAGACACTAAGCGCATGGAGGCCACTGATGAAGACCGAGTCACTGATCTCGAGACTGCTTACGATGGCACGATGACAGTGACTAAGGAAACAAACAGACGCTACTCAACAGATGACTCTCAGTATCCTGTAGACACGTCGGCAATGGTAAGAGTTCCACGCTCGTCATAAGTTTAATCTAATTATCTATATCATGATCAATTCACCACGCATGTTGTTGTGAGTATAACTTAGATATATTTTCTTACAACACGTACATATGAACGTCTTACAGAGATATATCATACAAATAAACAATAATGAATGGTTGAATCTCTGAAATTTAAAGATTCGATCCCGAGGAGAGAGGAACTCCACAAATATGATTCAATATGGAACCACAGATGGGTCTTTCATCTCGTGCAGCTTCGATTTTTAACAAAACCTGCAAAACTACTACTACTACTACTACTACTACTACTACTACTACTACTACTACTACTACTACTATTACTGCTACTTCTACTACTACTGCTGCTACTACTACTACTACCACTACTTATTCTTCTACTACCACTGCTGTTACCATCACCACCACCACATACGTAACTCATCTAGAGCAAAGAGATGCTACGTTTACAGGTGTGACGTTGTACAAGAGGAAGGCAAGCACTTCGCTAGAATCGAGGACACAGGTTTCCTTTAGAGAAAGAACGCCTATGATCTTCCAATTTGTAGTATCGTTTTCTTGATCTTTTGGTGGGATGAATAGCTGGTGATTGGCGCACCGGTAGAAGGAGCGGGAGAGAGCACCAGGAAAAGAGGGGAAAATGTGAGGGGAAAGAAGGTGGATAGGAAATAAAACGATTGGCTAAGAGAGAGAGAGAGAGAGAGAGAGAGAGAGAGAGAGAGAGAGAGAGAGAGAGAGAGAGAGAGAGAGAGAGAGAGAGAGAGAGAGAGAGAGAGAGAGAGAAAGTATACCAGGAATGACATTCTTTTTTTTAATATATGTACATAAAGATTCTTATTTTCATCGTGTCCTAGCTCTTTCTCCTCCTCCTCCTCTTTCTCTTCTTCCTTTCTCCACCTCCTCTTCCCCCTCCCTTCCTCTTTCTACTGCCCCTGTTCCTGTTGCTTTTCTCTATGTGACCTCTTCTTCCTCTTTCTTTGACCCCCTCCTTCCTATCTCTCCCAACGTCCTCCAACAGTCTCGTCTTTTTCCTCCACTCTTCCTACAATCTTCCTCTTCCCCCTCCTCTTCCTCCTCAAGGCTTGTCCACTTTCCAACTTTCTTTCGAGTTGACTTATATTTCAAGGTTGAGTAAAAGTGAGAACCCCGCCATCTATTTTTATCTCAGAACAGACAAAATTTTTATCGCTGTTGTAGCATGAAACTTTCCGTCGCCTTTCTTCTTCATCACACACACCCACCCACCCACCCACCCACACACACACACACACACACACACACACACACATTCTAGCTTTCCTTGGGCTGAGGTTCAAAGTTATTAAGTCCGGAAGTCAGTCCGTTTAGAGCTGTCCTGTTCGTCCCAAACTTGGGTTACTGTCTCGACCTCGTCTTCCGGTACCTTGCCTGCGGGATGGCTTTTCCCCTCGCTCGCTGCAGCCCACCACGCCTCCCCTTCCTCTCTTTGTTTGTCTACTATCCCTCCCCTTCTCCCCTTCCCTCTCCTGGTCCTCCTGCCCTCTCTAGCTTCCCATTCCCCTTCCTCCTCCTCCTCTCCTCCTGTCCAGTCCCTCACCTGCTCCTCCTTCGCTTTCCCTCTCCTGGCCCTTCCCTTCTCGTGCCAATGCTTCCCCTTCCCATCTCCTCCTTCCCATCTCACCTTCCGCCCGTCCTGCATGTAACTTTTAGCAAATATATCTTTTTTCTTCTTTCATTTTATAGTATGAAACGTCTATCTATCAGAGTTTGCATTGGTATTACTATTGGTAGACGTGGCGTGGCTTCCAGGTATTGATCGACTGATAGGGAAACTACCGGTATTGTTGAACAGTTTTATTTCTCGACTACCAGCGATTTTTGCTCTTACAGTTAAAACTATTCAAACATGGTTTTCATTTTTCATCATCCCATATTGTTCCTATTTTTATCAATACAATTATCGCTAATTCTACTACTACTACTACTACTACTACTACTACTACTACTACTACCATCACCATTACTACTACTACTTTTACTGTTACCACTTTTACCACCATCACCTCCTCCATCATTATTATCTTCATTTTCTCACTTGATTGCTCCCCGGAGTACTAAAGCTAAAAGCCTATTGACAAAGCTTAATATGTTACGTAAGGCCTTATTAAGAGATGAACCTCTAGTGTGCTTCATTTCCCATCAGCTTTTGTCCAATATTCTCTTTCACTCACACCATCCACTGGCTTCCTTAAGATTTCCTGCTGAGGCTCTCTGGTTTAGGCGCCTGAAGTGGACAGAGCGGTGGTGATAAGGAACCTGTAACTAATCAGACAGCCGTACAAATGCATTTCCTTAATTATTTATTTCCTATTCTTGGGCATAAATGTTCTCAATAAATAAACTGTGATGGTGAAGGTGAAGGGAAAAATGAGATCGAGCAGAAGGAATTGACTCTCTAACGTTTCATCTCTTCCCTTCCTCTCTGTGTTTCTTCTCACAACAATGTTACTCGCGCTTTCCTTCTTTCTACAATATTCATACAACTTTACCTATTTCAGTTTCTTCGAGCCATAAATTGCCCTTCCCTTTGTACACTGTCAAATTTCTATCTTAGGTTACGTCATATGAAAAAGATTATGTTTAAGATTGTTTTCACGAGGTGATGTGATAAACGACGGTGAAAGTAAGGGAGAGGTGAGGTCAAGCAGAATCACCCCACGGTACGCCAGGTTTGTGTCTCAGGTTTACAGTGTTGGTAATTGAATCTTGTGCTCTCTAAGGCACTTGAGAAAAGCCCTGTGAGGAAACACAATATGTTGGGGAGGGAGGGAGCGGATGTGTGTGTGTCGGTGGTTAGAGAGAGAGAGAGAGAGAGAGAGAGAGAGAGAGAGAGAGAGAGAGAGAGAGAGAGAGAGAGAGAGAGAGAGAGAGAGAGAGAGAGAGAGAGAGAGAGAGAGAGAGAGAGAGAGAGAGAGAGAGAGAGAGAGAGAGAGAGAGAGAGAGAGAGAGAGAGAGAGAGAGAGAGAGAGAGAGAGAGAGAGAGAGAGAGAGAGAGAGAGAGAGAGAGAGAGAGAGAGAGAGAGAGAGAGAGAGAGAGAGGTACGGGACGGAGTTAAGGAGGGTGAAAAGAGAAGGATTAAGAAGTAATTCATCCCTCACTACTTTTAGTTTTCATTGAGCTCAGGGAAAAGATGAATTTATGAAAGGAAAGGGAGCATTAATTGTCCAGAATGGAAGGTCATTTCCTTAATGCGTTCTTTCTTAAAGCTATCAATGTGTGTGTGTGTGTGTGTGTGTGTGTGTGTGTGTGTGTGTGTGTGTGTGTGTGTGTGTGTGTGTGTGTGTGTGTGTGTGTGTTGAATTATTAATTTGTATACGAGGCACGAATACTGGAAAAAGATGAAAAGATAAAAACAAGCATTCCCTCCGCCTGTCCAGTGGAAACAAAAATAATATGAAAAAGGAAAAAAAGAAAGTAACAATCATGACAAAAGCAACGGTTAATTTATACCATGATGGGGCCTGAATAGAAAGAATGCATGAGAGAAAGACTGTGACAATGAACAAAACACAAAACACGTATTTAGAACAATAGCTAAATATAATTGCGGTGGTGGTGGAGGTGGTGGTGGCGGTGGTAGTGGTGGTGACACTCTTGAATTAATACCATTCCAGCAACACCACTACCATCATAATAAATAACAACTTACTACTATTATCATCCACACCACCACCATTACCACTACACTGATGCATATTATTCTCGTTTGATGCAGAGCGGTAGTTTTCCTGGCGGATCAAACACTCATTGAGCCTCATTGGTGGTGCCTGATTGTGTTCCTCGCAGGCATGAAGGGACACTCTGCACTGATTGCCCCGCCTTGGCCTGCTTCCCCCTGGAGATTACAACCCACTCACCATAACCCCAAATTAAACCCTACACCAACTTGCCTGGCTTTCCGTGTTGTGCAGTGCCAGGAGCAGTGTATGTTATGGCCGTCCTGTGTGTGTGTGTGTGTGTGTGTGTGTGTGTGACTTTTACAACCCTTACCTAATGAACCAACCTTTAATTAAAGCCAATTAAATAGCCTAGGCAGATTCCAAAACACGTCAGGTAGAGAGAATTACTTTTTCAACTCGTGCATTAATCTGTATTATGATTTTTTTTCCCAGGTTTTATTCAGATTATTATTTTTTTTCATAACATGTAAAACTGATAATAGCTGTTTAGGCTACAAACTCATTACATTTCTCCAAAACTATAAGTATTTATTAACAGCAAATGTACTGACGCTGTTATCACTCACTCCCCTCCAATCGCATTAACTGTTATTGCTAATATTTCTATAGGGACGTTCCCACTGACATTTACCTTGTTAATATAATAGTTTCATTGATAAACAAACTCCCCTCCTTTAAATCGCAATGATAACTTACACATCACTAGTTGCGATATGTAATATTTCACCATTTATGACTGCATCGATCATAATTCAACTGAAACATATCTGCTTATCCAATGTTCATTAGACTTAATATCCCACAAAACCACACACACACACACACACACACACACACACACACACACACACACACACACACACACCCTACCAAACAGATGCACTAACAATATTATCTTTATCATGCTACGCTAGTAAAAGCATATTCATGTATTCCAGCTCGTCCTACCACAGACTTCAATAATGTAATCTGTTATCATCTGACCTGCCACGACCTTCCCTTGCCTTTGTCCTCATGACCACTCTGCTTCTTCACAACCCAGCCCACCCGCCGCGTCCCTGCTTTGAACCGTCTCCTTTGATGGCTCGCAGTTTCTCTTATTTTCAAAGTTTCCTCTCCCTTCTCTGGCACAGTCGGCTCCAACATTTTCCTTATGAACTTTTCCTCCTCTTCTGTATCTATCCAGGATTTTCATCACTTACTGATCTTCTCGTCCACAGCATTTCTCGGAACTCTGACATTGTTCCCTTTATGTTTTCCACGACAGCTTTATTGCTCGTTCTTTCAGATTTTGTTCGTTTCTCATTTTTTTTTTACTTTTTGTTATTTGTTATTTCGCAATCATAACCACTGTATGCTGACTCCTTCTTGGAATATGTTTATATAACCAAAATCATTATCTATTTGTTGTAGTTTATGTAATGTTCATTTTTTATCTCTTTTTGTAATCACCACTCATGTTCATCCAGCACTTATAATTTCATAGGACGCTATCCATCACGTTATGAATTTATCCCTTGCTTCTCCCATTTCCGTGTCCTTACTGTCATCTGCCTCGCTAGTGCAACAAATGCGACATTTTTCTTCCAGTTTCAACCGAGGTAAGCTTCTTATGGATTTTCTCTTCCACTCTCCGCACATAATGACACCATTCATCAAGTGCTTCCCATACAGACATAATACCTTCAGCTCTTCATCATCCATTTTTCAAGTGAGCATTTTTTTTTCTTCACAAGGAATAAAACGAACTTGTTAGGCCACAGAGGTCACTGTACAATTAGTGTGAAAGGATTTTATTGCACGTGTCTTAGATTAGTTTATCGACATCACTGTCAATATAAGCTAGAAACATCAAACCCTTGCTTTCGTTAGTACTCACAATTCATTCAGTTGCACATACACAAAGAATTTCCAGTCAGAATATATTCCGTCTCTCTCTCTCTCTCTCTCTCTCTCTCTCTCTCTCTCTCTCTCTCTCTCTCTCTCTCTGTGTGTGTGTGTGTGTGTGTGTGTGTGTGTGTGTGTGTGTGTGTGTGTGTGTGTGTGTGTGTGTGTGTGTGTGTGTATATATATATATATATATATATATATATATATATATATATATATATATATATATATATATATATATATATATATATATATATATATATATATATATATGAATATCGAATATATTTGAATTGCAGGAAAATAACTTTAATTTGGAAGATATATGTATATGACAAGTGGATCTTCACCAAGACCTCAGAATCACAAGTGGTCTGGTTATTGACGTCTCCAGTAGGAGAAATCTAATTAACTAATACAGACCCTTACACGTCCACCCACCCATCCACAAACTCATCCCTCCACCCCTCCAACCTTTTCCCCCCACACACGTAAACACACACACGTACCTCAAAAGGTTCCAGGCATCACTCAGCCCAAGCTCTTAATCATACTCGTTGATGGATCCTCACGAACAAACTCTGTAAGAAAAAATATTTGAGAAAATGAAATGTTAATGAAATATGATTTCAAGGCAATAATCCAACAGGGGGACGACACATCACGTCTTCGTCTATCACATATACAATATAAGACAAACAAGTGGATAAATAGACAAAGACACACAAAAACATCTAAACACAAGAGGGAAGTGAAAATAGATGAAAGTATACACAAAAACTGGAAGACCTGCAGTCACATATATAACAGATATGACATTGTAGAAAAGTTTAATAGTAAAACAAAATTTAATAATTAACACACACACACACACACACACACACACACACACACACACACACACACACACACACACACACACACACACACACACACACACACACACACACACACACACACACACACACACACACACACACACACACACACACACACACACATAATAATAATAATAATAATTACATATAATTCATATTTCCCATACAAATAAGGACTGTTCCTAAACAGCGTTTCTCAACTCTCACGGCCACATACACATCTGTCACATCTCACATGCACTGCCTTGGTGCCAGCATAACACTACCACGTCACACATGACAGTCAGCCACGCTGTATATGTTTGGGGGTGGGCTATGGTACCGGAATTTAGGTGGAGTTATTTATTATAATTTAAACTAACCTATCTTAATCTACATAAACAATAAAACGTGGGAACATTATTGGTAAAGAAAAGAGTAACACGGATGGTTAACCTTTATACGATCCACCTCACCACCACCACCACTACCCGGGGAGCAGCGGCGCCAGACACTCATGCCTTCTTGCTCTTTCTATCTCATGGTCGCAATTTGGTGACCTGCTTCAGCTTAAGGTGGGTAATGGAGGCTGTAGTATTACTATTAGTATTGCAGCTGTCCTCTCCGTCCTCCTCGTCCCATTACGTAAGCAGTTTTGCAACATCCAATACACATTTATTTCACGGAGGGAGCATCGCAAACATACTCCCCTTCGCTTCATGGAAACAGCACTGTATCTTTTTTTTTCTTTCCCTCTCTTCATGGAAGCATCGCTGCCAAGGTCTCTTCTACATCCCGGAAGCAGCGTTGCAACACTCCACCCCTTCATCCCGAGGGAGTAAAGTAACTAACACATTCTTTCCTCACATCGTGTAGGCAGTGTTACAACATCCCACTCGACTCATATGATGGCCACCAATTTGACCATTTCCTCTAACCTCTTTGTGTGTACAACAGTGCTGATTACTTCCCGCTCTTTTGATTCATGAAAGCAGTGTTGCCATAGTGACGACTGGTAGCCTCACCCAGGGAATCACGTCAATCTTCTAAACTGCAGCGAGACGTAGTAACCTTTCCACGAGCACCTTGCTGCAGCCATCATTAGACGGCCCCATCCCTCACAGAAAACGGACGTGCATCTCAGCTTCGGAAAGAGACTGACGGACGACAAGCTATCAGGGGACAAGGGAAGAGGAGGGAGGAAAAAACAGAGGTAGGCAAGAGACAAAGGAGGGAGGCAGACTGGGATGGAGGGAGCAAGGAATAGGGGTGAAGGGCGAGCAGGACATGTGGGAATTGTCTGAAGGGACTGACGAGGTGATAACAGGGAAGTGAAACCTTAATTGGTAAAGTCTATTAGTGCAATTAAGCAAGTGAGTGTGAGTCAGATTGAGAGAGAGAGAGAGAGAGAGAGAGAGAGAGAGAGAGAGAGAGAGAGAGAGAGAGAGAGAGAGAGAGAGAGAGAGAGAGAGAGAGACAATGCCCTCCTCTCAGACCAACAGTTTGGGTTCAGACCTGGAAGGTCAACCTCCGACCTAATGATGCTTCTCACCAGGCATTGGCAGGACGCCCTCGACGACGGCAAGGACACTATAGTGGTTGCTTTGGACATAGCAGGAGCTTTTGATAAAGTATGGCACAACGGATTACTAGAAAAGCTTCGTGCTAAAGGCATCCAGGGTGGCTTGCTACGACTCTTGGGAAATTACCTGCAGGACAGAAGCCTCAAGGTGGTTGTCAACGGGCAAACATCTGAGTCCCTGCCTGTGGAGGCATCAGTGCCACAGGGTTCAATTCTTGGCCCACTCCTGTGGAATATCTACGTGGATGATCTTCTCCAGCTACTGCCAGGAGTCATGGCCTATGCTGATGACTGCACCCTCTCCTATACCTATCCACGCCAGGACAGTGGGCGGGCTGCTGAGGCCATCAATCAGCAGCTACGAGTGATAAAGGAGTGGGGTGCTCGCTGGCAAGTGACATTCGCGCCGGAGAAGACACAAGCAATGGTTGTCTCTCGGTCCCCAGCCGCCATGGCAGCAATGGCAGGAAAGTTGTCTTTGGCGCTGCTGCTCTCCCACTCCAAGATGACGTCAAGATACTTGGAGTGGAGGTGGATCGAGGGCTGAGGTTTGACAGGCATGTCAAAACCATTGCCAAGAAAGCCTCTCACAGGATCTCCGCTCTCAGAAGGATCGCCAGTTTCCTCGACAGGAAGGGGAGACTGCTGCTGTACAAGGCACAGGTGCGGCCCCACCTTGAATACGCAGCTCTCTCCTGGATGTCCTGTGCCGCCACACACAGAAGGAGACTGGACAGCATCCAACGCCGCGCCATACGGCTAGTAGATGCTGCACTACCACCTCACCCAGAGCCTGAGCGTCCCCTTGATTCACTGGAACACCGCAGAGACGTGGCGGCGATCGTAGTGTTCCATAAGGCACAGGTGCAAAGAGTGCCACATCTGGCAGGGCTGCGTCATCCTCTAAGAGTCACCGCACGGAGCACGAGAACGGTGCTCAATGGTGGTGACGCCGTAGAGGTGCCGCGATCCCACGGGTGTCAGCATCAACGCACCTTCGCAGGACGCGTCTCCAGGATGTGGAACTTGTTCACGGCCGCGGTGCCTCACGTCCAGGAGATGAACACACACAGTGTCAAACTGATGGCACATAAGTGGAGACAGACACTGCCAACTCCTCTGACACTCTTTGTGACGTGACACTCAGTGTAGTGCAGTGCGTGAATAGTGCTAGTGAAGTGAAACGAATAGTGCTCCATTTACATGCTGACCATCTTGTATATTATCTATTTTTAAGTCCTGTAAATATTGTAGAGAAATAGATTGTAGTACCCTTAGAATAGGTAGCACACGACAGTGCGCCTTTGGGTACATGTTCCTTTGTATTAAGTTTTGTTTAAATAAAAAAAAATAAAAAAAAAAGAGAGAGAGAGAGAGAGAGAGAGAGAGAGAGAGAGAGAGAGAGAGATTAGTTCGATACAGAATCCCTTTGAACGTCGATGCCTTAGTCTTATCAACAAACAAGGTACCATATTAATGAAAGATCTTTCGCACACATTATGCACAATTCATAACAAGTTACAATAAAGGACTATATTATTATTTGACAAAAGTATTGAACTGTAACAATATGGGTCTGCATTGAAGGTGCACATTTTTAGGTAAATGTCAACTACAACTGAGAAATGAATTAGCCCCTCTTAATATGAAGCAACTCAAAATGCAATGAATATAATGAATGAGAGAGAGGTTGAACCAAAAACACAAACATTTCCCGAGTAGAGGAAACAAAAAGTGAACACGTATTGTGTGCATTTCACAATTACTTGTTTGGCTCTGCCTGACTATTACCAACACCAACAAACTTTTATCCAACAGGTCACTGCTATTTTTTATTGAACAATCACCTGCCTGTTCCTCGCCAATGACACAGACACAGCAGTACCGTTACCGCCACGGGGCAGGACTCAAAGCTCGACGTGGTGTGCAAGTCATTCCAAGTAATGTTGTATAAGAAATAGAGGAACACCACTGCAACACAGGCTCTAAATCACTACATAGGGTAACACCTACGTATAAAACTTTACACTGTACATATTACTTGTCCCGGAGAAAAAAGTGTAGCCCATTGTGTTGAAGTATTTAAGGTCAGATGACATCCTGGAACAGTGAACTCTGCATTCTACACGTTAGTCATGCACTTTCAGGCAATAGGTGCAATATTACTCATACTAAAACAATATTAATACCCCTCGCCCAATGCAATACGGTGGTTACCGATATTCATCTTTCGTTTCAAACACTGTTATTGGAAACAACAAGCGTGCGGATCTGAATACAATTGCAGCCTGCTGGTGTGAATATAAATGTATATGCGATGTGTATCAAATATAGAGTAAAGCAGCCTATGCTAAAGCGGTATTCATTTCAAAATATGAAACTTTAAGGATATTACATTTCATAAGTATACAACTAATTTACCCTACATAAAACGCTGTTCCTCCACTGAGAGGAAAGATAAAGCACTTTTGTACGCTGGCCTCAGAAAACACCACGGCCAGGAAGTCTCGGGAATCACAACAGCGAAAAAATTTAATACGGAGAAAATGCACGGCTAGGTTTTAAGATAATGGCTGCAAGGGAGATGGAAATGGAGGAGGAAAAGTGAGAGTCTACATGTTCGGGTGAGGGAAGGGAAAGAAAAGATGGATGAAAAAGGAAAGAGGGAGGAAGAAAGAAAGGAGGCAACAGGTATGAGTAATTAGAAAGCTGAAATAATATGAGTAATACGAGTACAGGGACGTTCATTTAATTAATATCATTGCGTTTAGTCTCATTAAATTATATCCTAAAGCTCGATAAGTCTCCTGCGCTGACCAGTAAAAATACGTAACAAATGGGAACAATTAGTGAAAGTTCTTAGAATTTTCTCAAATCTTTAAAATCGAGAAGCTTCCTGTTCTCGTTTAAGAAGTAAGAGGAAAAATAAGAAAGAATAATTAAGAAAAAAAACGTAGAATTTTCAAGAAAAGTCATTGATCCCCTTGAGAGAGAGAGAGAGAGAGAGAGAGAGAGAGAGAGAGAGAGAGAGAGAGGTTGGGGGGTAGAGGAGGAGAGAGAGTCGATATATCATCTCGTAGCTAGGGTTGGGTCGCAATCTCTCGCTCTCGCTCTCTCTCTCTCTCTCTCTATCGAGCTGTTGCTTTTGCTTGCCTTCCATTTTTCGCGTCTTTTCTTCCAAGCTATCCGTCTTCCCATGCTTCCTTCCTTTTCTCCTCTTCCTGGTATCAAAACAATACTGCCTTCCGTAATTAAGCAAATCAAAGGTAATTAAGTATGCTAATGCCTAAAACAAGGGAGGGGAGAAGAGACCTAATCAATCGTTCGAAAGGCTGTAACTCACCTTCATCTGTTCTGCTCCAGTCTAGGTATCATGTTTATCACTGTTGTCTCCATCATTAACATTCTCATCACCATTGTCATTGTTCATCATCGTCTTCACTAACAAAAGAAATGCATGAGATTGTATTGTAGTAGTAGTAGTAGTAGTAGTAGTAGTAGTAGTAGTAGTAGTAGTAGTAGTAGTAGTAGTAGCAGTAGCAGTAGCAGTAGTAGTAGTAGTGGTGGTGGTGGTGGTGGTGGTGGTAGTGGTAGTGATAGTAGTAGTAGTAGTAGTAGTAGTAGTAGTAGTAGTAGTAGTAGTAGTAGTAGTAGTAGTGGTTGTAGTATTAGTAATAGTAGTAGTAATCGCAACGTAAGCAGCATCAGTAGGAGCTGTTTTATTCTTATACAATTACAAATAGCAGAGAGAGAGAGAGAGAGAGAGAGAGAGAGAGAGAGAGAGAGAGAGAGAGAGAGAGATGCACTGAAGTTTCAATTAGCGCGAGAAACCGAGAAGGCCAAATCATCCCTTCCACTCTGTGCAGGCCGGGACCCGTGGTGGACAGTGCCGTGCGTCAGTTCATCCACCTGCTGCTTACATCTCGCTCGTAGTGCAGAGGCAACCGAGATAAGGACAATTTTGGCGTTAATGGTCCGATCACTGCTAATAATGGGGGTCTCAACGCTTCCATCCCTTAAACCTGACTAATTATTCACTAAAGGAAAATACTGCAGGTTAAGTCAAGGAAAAAGAGTTTGAGTCTCATGAAACAGTCTTAAAGAAATTTGTCAGATATCAAATTGTATTGTTTCTCATTAAAAAGATTAGAAAAATGACTGAACACAACATGGAATGAAATGATGTAAAATTGTCTGAGTTTAATTTGCGAAGTAATTCCCGACCATTACAGTCTTCATTAGTGATATCCATATCTCAAAGCGACCTCGTATTGCAATTAGGTACATAATCATACGCATAATTAAAATACGTAATATATCCATTGTCACTATCCACACGACCACACGTCACTCAACTCATCGGAGCTACACCGTCACTTTAAATGTAACAACAGCACTCTTCACCACACCACACCACTATAAGCACACGTCACTCATCACAGCCAAACCCACACCGTCACTCTGAACGTAACAGCACTCTTCACCATACCGTCACCACTATAAGCACACGTCACTCAACACACCAAAACCACATCGTCACTTTGAACGTAACAACACTCTTCACCATACCGTCACCACTACTACCACAAGTCACTCAACACAGCCAAACCACAGCATCACTCTGAACGTAAAAGCACCACTCTTCAACATACCGTCACCACTATTACCACACGTCACTGATCACACCAAAACCACACTGTCAATTTGAACGTAACAGCATTACTATTCACACCATTACCACTATATCACTCTACCACATCACCAACACGGCATCATACCCTACCACCACCAATAGAGAAACCACCAGTGCACCACACCACTACTCCAATACCAGATCACCTAATACGTACACCATCACTAACACTACTAATAAGCCAGAATACCACTACACCAATACCAGACCATCCTAAACCATACCACACACAAACACTACCACCACCACCACCACCACCACCATCACTCTCAGCACTCCAAGGCCCGTATTTTCAAACACTTCTCTGGTTCACTTCCTCTCTTTCAAAGGTTTTATTTAAATTCACACGAGTTTTTTATAGTGTTTTCACGGTTCTAGAGGCAGAATGACAAAAATTCAACACTATAAACAGGAAAAAACACTCTTGAAATTCCCGCTAGTCATCTCTGTGGCTTAGGAAAATAGTCGTGGTGAGAAAGGAAAGCGTTCCTCAATACGGACCTCTATCTCACTTTTAATGCCACAGTAAATAGAAAAGAAGGTCAAGGATTTGTTCTTCGTTACACAAACACTCCACAAAGGAATCATGGCTACCTCATACGAACAGATTCAAGAGAAACCAGATCTTGGATACCATTATGCAAGACAAAGGCCCGTATTCTCAAACTCTCCTGTGTTTCACCTCCACTATTTGAAGAGGATTTATTTAAATATGCGAGAGCTTTTTAAGGTGTTATATGGCTCTAGAGGCAGAGTAGCAAGATTTCTACGCCATTAAAAGGAGAAACACTCTTGTAAATAGAGCTAATCAATTCTGTGGCCTTGGGAAATTGTCGTGGTAAAAAAGAACACGGACCAAAGGCAGATGAAGTAGTAAGATGACATAAAACCCATCAAAATATTCTTTCATTTTTGCTAGCATTTCGAACAAGATTTTTCATTATTTTCTTAGGAGAGAGAGAGAGAGAGAGAGAGAGAGAGAGAGAGAGAGAGAGAGAGAGAGAGAGAGAGAGAGAGAGAGAGAGAGAATGGTATCCTATTTTTAAGGGATGATAAGGAGGCGAGGCGAAGGAGCGTGATAGGTGGCTTTAAGATAATGGTGGTGATTGGTTTAAAGAGAATGGTGATGATAGGGATGAATGAACCTTAATCTGAACCTTGGCGACGGAAGACACGGTATCGAGGGAAGGCGAGGAGGAAAGTATCACAAAAATATTGAAAAAGACACCAGAAATATGTCGTAAAAATACAAAAATAACAAAATGTATTGCAGAGAAGGAAAGAAAGGATAGAGATTGCATAACCGATATAGAAAGATACTAATATATGATAACTAAACCTTAAACGAGAGTGCACAAATATATACAAAAAAAAAAAACATTGGAGAAATAGATGATAAAAAAAAAAAAAAACTGAATATTGAAGAAAAAACGGCATGAAAAAAGACATCCAGAGCTGAAACAATCCATAAATATAGACCTACCCTTTATCCATTTCCCATCTCTTCTCGTCCTCTGCCTCCCCCTTCTCTCTCTCTCTCTCTCTCTCTCTCTCTCTCTCTCTCTCTCTCTCTCTCTCTCTCCCTCGCCCACTCTTCCCTACTACGTCTCGCCCTTCATCTCCTGTAATTGTTTTCTCCGTTATTGTCTCTCTGAGAAAAAGCCAAAGGGTGCTGTGAAATCCTTGACTAGTGGTGGTGGTGGTGGTGGTGGAGGAGTAGGAAGAGATTGCGGTGATGGTTAAGATGATGGAGGTGAAGATTAAGGCGGAGGATGAAAAAGAGACATATAAGGAGACACAAACACACAAACAAACCACCCACACATGTAAGCACGCACGCACACGCACACGCACCCGCGCGCGCGCACACACACACACACACACACACACACACACACACACACACACACACACACACACACACACACACACACACACACACACACACACACACACACACACACACACACACACACACACACACACACACAGAAACACTCAAAGAAAGAGTCTGTAAATGGACAGATACAAAGAGAAAACCTCAGTCAGACAATGAGAGAGAGAGAGAGAGAGAGAGAGAGAGAGAGAGAGAGAGAGAGAGAGAGAGAGTAGAAGACTGTGGAGATAATTAAAGAAAAACTGTGAAACGAGAGAAGAAAATGGTAGAGAAATTTTCATAAACCTATTTTTATTAGAAACTTTTCTCCGGGAAACAAGAAAGTACAATGGAAATACGGCGCAAATAAAGGATATAAAAAGGCAAAGAGGTCAGAGGAAGATGAATGGGGAAACTTTTATCAACGTTAGGAAAATGCGACTTTTCTTTAATGATACGGAGAGACATACTCATAGCGGGCGAAGGAGAGGAATGAGTTTTCGCGTCAGTCTAAAGACCCGCCATCACATTCTCCAGGCAGTTCTCTCGTGAAAGCTGAACATGCAACAAGGCACACTAATCTTTATCTCAGTGGACACTTCAGCTCTTCAAAGATGAATCACTATAAAACAAATGAAAAGTTGAAGGGATCATTACAGCAAGCTGGAGAGTTAAATGATGAGTTCAGTGAGGAGGTTGCGTAACCCATCACTGTTATTAACTTCCTGGACGTGGAGGAAAAGAGGCCATGCACCGACAGATTGTTATACCATTCCGATCATTATTCTTTTTGTTGTTAATATAATATGTTCTTGTATACAGACTGCAAATTTTATAAGAGGAGGGTGATACCTTGCGCGCCCACACACACACACACACACACACACACACACACACACACACACACACACACACACACACACACGATGAGTCATTACAAGTCTGCTGCTGGACAAAGGCCTCACCAAACTTGTCCATGAGTCACGGCACCATGCCCATCTCTGCCAAGTTCTTCCTGCAAACTTTTTCAATCGCCTCCTTCCCTCCCCTGTGTGGTGCCTCTCACTGTTCACTGCGCCTACCATCTCCTGGGCTCAGATCATCAAGCTTTATGCTACGCTTATTGTCTGCTGCTCTTTGGCCGGCTCATAACCACTTGTATCTCTGGCACAGTAGACAATTGTGGCATGGTCGGCAACTGTATGTATGTTAACACCTCCAACTAGTTTATATCATGTACGGTTTTCGCAACAACTTGGCTGTAACAATGGTCGGCAAGGAGGAGAAAGACTATTGCATTACCGTACGTTGGGGATGTGCTGGTTTGTGCTGCAGCGTTTACGATATTATATTGTGTATACGTTTCCGCATGTGGCTATGACCGGTGAGGCGGGGAATGTTATTGCATCACTGTAGGTAAGATGCGATTTACAGGACGGGAATGAGATACAGCAAGGTTCTGCGAAGGAAAGTGAAGTGGCAGGGAACGGAGGAAGGGAAGGCGTCTGGCTGATAAGAGTGTGTTGGTTACTTAGTGCTATCACCTCCACTCACCCTATCACATACCTCGAAGCCACGGCCATATCACCCAATATAGTAACTAAGTGAAGAAGAAACTAATATATACATAAAATCATACCAGAAATATACCTTTTCCAAACCGTATCCGTGTAAACAACAACACAGAAAACATGGGACTGCTCAGGGTAAAAGAAAGGAAACAAAAGGTACAGTGCACAAAAGGATACGGGACCTAATACGTTCTCTGAGAAAATGTACGGTTCCCCTGCTGGCTGTATGTCGTGGGCGTGAGGAGAGAGGGAGTGCAGGTAGGAGAGGCAAGGGATACGAGGGAGGAAAAGTGTGATGGGATGGGGCGAAATGGGCCGAGATGGAAGAAAAAGGGAAAGGACGACAATAAAGGATGAGGTGGACGCGGACATGGGAAGGAAGGAAGGAAGGAAGGAAAAAAGTGTGTGTGTGTGTGTAATTCACCTCGGTCGTCCGCTGGTCACCCAGCCAATCTTCCCCATTACGGAGCGAGCTCAGAGCTCATAGACCGATCTTCGGGTAGGACTGAGACCACAACACACTCCACACACCGGGAAAGCGAGGCCACAATCCCTCGAGTTACATCCCGTACCTATTTACTGCTAGGTGAACAGGGGCTACACATTAAGAGCTTGCCCATTTGCCTCGCCGCGCCGGGACTCGAACCCGGCCCTCTCGCTTGTGAGGCGAGCGTGCTAACCACTACACTACGCGGTGTGTGTGTGTGTGTGTGTGTGTGTGAGAGAGAGAGAGAGAGAGAGAGAGAGAGAGAGAGAGAGAGAGAGAGAGAGAGAGAGAGAGAGAGAGAGAGAGAGAGAGAGAGAGAGAGAGAGAGAGAGAGAGAGAGAGATGGGGGGGGGGGAGAGGCATTATTCGTCTAGGTGTTGTATCTCTTGGACCTCACCGTATCATTCATTACCAAACACACCTCAACGTTCTTCAGGCAGGGAGACACGTTACTGTAATATATTGCAGGCTGTCAGCTTTATCGCATGTTTTCCTCCCCTTCGTCTCATATTTTCATCAAAACGGAGCATTGTCCCCTCAAATTCCCAAAGCATATACCTAATAACCAGAAAATCACACACAAAAGGGAAAAATGTCAAAGGTTTTACAATATAATTATAGATGCTTGAAAAAATACAAAACAAATATTTTAAAGTTATTAATTTATTGTGAATTTAAGTATATTTGCGTGGTTGTATATGATTTGACATGCATTATCTTTAAATTTCCTTTGAATACTCTAATATTTATAATTATTATTGTAACGGCATACTTTTTATTCAAACATGCACCATTAATGCTAAATTTATATCGTTAACAGGACAAACTCTCTCTCTCTCTCTCTCTCTCTCTCTCTCTCTCTCTGTGTGTGTGTGTGTGTGTGTGTGTGTAAGACTTCACAAATATCTGAGCGAAACAATTAATGACACTAAACTTTGACACCCGTGATGTACTGTTTGCTTACAACATACATTTTGCAGGGCGATGAATATGACGCAGCTGAGACAAAAGGACCAAAACACTATCATAATACATCCTCGTCTCCTTCTTTATCACAATAACAAATGCTAGTTTATTTCTATTTCCCATATTCATTTTTCTTTATATGTATAAGTCATCTTGTGAAGGTCCAGCGTCAGTAAAAATCATTATATATCATTATTCTTATCTTGTGCATTGAAGGTGCAACAAAAATATATTTCATGTAAACTTTAATGAGTATCCTTAGCGTTTCACATCCGAGCCTCAACTGTAGAGGCCAGGAAAGGCTTCGGCCGATATAAAGGGAGACAAGCTGACAATTATGAAGGTACGCATCACACAACTTCAAAGACGGCTACCTCGATACACAAGATCAAAGCATTTACCCTCATTTATCTCCGTCACAACTCATCTCACACGCCTTATTTACAATATTGTCCTCACACACACACACACACACGCACACGCACACACACACACACACCCGGTAGCTCAGTGGTTAGAGCGCTGGCTTCACAAGCCAGAGGACCGGGGTTCGATTCCCCGGCCGGGTGGAGATATTTGGGTGTGTCTCCTTTCACGTGTAGCCCCTGTTCACCTAGCAGTGAGTAGGTACGGGATGTAAATCGAGGAGTTGTGACCTTGTTGTCCCGGTGTGTGGTGTGTGCCTGGTCTCAGGCCTATCCGAAGATCGGAAATAATGAGCTCTGAGCTCGTTCCGTAGGGTAACGTCTGGCTGTCTCGTCAGAGACTGCAGCAGATCAAACAGTGAAACACACACACAGAGACAAGCACACGCGCACGCGTATAAGCACGTTATTGTATTAGAAATGGAAGTCAGTAGTGTCTCCAAACGTACTTACACAGAATCACTCCCTTTGTTTGTGAGTGTGTGTGTGTGTGTGTGTGTGTGTGTGTGTGTGTGTGTGTGTGTGTGTACCTGAACAATCAAACGTGACCATTAGTGCATGAGGCAGAGAAACATATATAACACACACACACACACACACACACACACACACACACGAGCAGGGTGAGTGGAACAGGCGTGACGAAGAGGACACTTCAATAAAATCACTCCCATCGCTGTGAAGATAAACGATATCATAAAAAAACAACGAAACTGGCAAAAGCGGGGACACACACACACTCACACACACACACACACACACACACACACACACACACACACACACACACACACTTTCTAGCCTTGGCTTTCTCATCCCCACTCAGCCGGCACACCAACACAGAACCATTGATTGATAGTTTGTTCTTTTCTTTCCTTGTCCTGTTACGGTGAGGGCCGCGTCCTGTACAGAGGTCGCTCGCTGCATACTCCCAGCAACAGAAGTCCGCTGAGGAAATTAGACTGACCCCGCTCGCAACATCGTTTTTGCTTCTCAAACTTAGCAAACTGGGAACTGAGTTGATGAAATATGGCTAAAGTTTGTCCTATCAACCGTCAGCCTCCTTCCGTGAGGAATGAATTACGTAGAAATAGGTAGAGCACTTACTGCAGGTCTTGTCTGTTGCAGTAAATGTCACATACGTACATAGGTACAAATTTATGAATCTCTAATTGTGTAACGGATACTCAATCCACCTTCAACAAAAGTTGATAAAAATTTCATATTTAACTGGAAATAAGGAAACATGCATGACTGTTTTTAAATCAGTTTGGCGGCTTACCCAGATTGCAATGGCTCCCATAAAGTATTCACCTACTATTGCATGTATATGCAGATCCAGAGTCTACTTCATAAACAAAACTACTTTGCTTTCATCGCCATTCATCATCATTTGTTTCCATATTCCAGCGAAGCTTGCCTTACCATGACAATGCTTCATCGCTCCCACCGGCTTCCTCAGCCTCATTAGGGCCTCCTTCACTACCTCACTCTCCTCCAATGCCACTCCGTTTTCTACGTCCTTTGTTTATTTTCTTCGTATGTGACTGTGAAGCACGTTGTTGAGGCGAGCCATTGTTTGAGTCTGGCAGGTTGGGCATTGACTCACACTGCCGCCACCGCCACTGTTATGGAGTTCTGGCCAAGCTATCCACAGTTCTTCATCCACCTGATGCTCCTCACCCACGCGACTGGCGCCATTATGACCTCGTTAATGCGGGGCGTCAGTGCAATAAATCAATCACCGACACAGTCATTTGTTTTATCACCTACGCGTGGGCACACACACACACACACACACACACACACACACACACACACACACACACACACACACACACACACACACACACACACACACACACTCTCTCTCTCTAAAAATAAATAAAAAAAAAAAAAAAAAAAATGTCAGGAGAGAAGAAAAGTGTTACAAAAGTCAACAGGGGCCGCCGTGGTACAGTGGAACCATGCGTGCTTTGGGGTTCGAGGGGTCTCCAAGCGCACGGGTTCGAATCCTGTCCACGTTCCGAGTGTAGGTTGGGCTTCCTCACTCGGGGCAACGGTTTCCTAGCGGGTGGGCTTTGAGATAGGAGGTACCACAAAAAAGTATCTCCTTTAACCCAGAAATTCCTGTGAAAAGCCCACATGGTATGGGCAAAAAAAAAAAAAAAAAAAAAAAATCAAGTAAATAACCACAAAATTTAGTAGCTATATATCAATTCAAAATCACAAATCATAAAAAAAAAAAAAAACGATCAGGTAATATGACAAATAAACAAAATGCACCTTAATCGCCTTCTTTGCATGATCCTTTCCTCTCTTTTCCACCTTCCCTGGACCACATTCCGGCCTCCCACGAACCCTCGCCCCGCCACGACCCGCCCCTGCCTTGGTGATAATGTGATTTTGATGCGCATCATATGTAAAGTCGAGATAGGTTTGTTATTTGAGGTGGAGAGCGATGTTGCCACGATATGAGGCGAGGGGGAGGGAAACGGAAGGGAAAACTGCAAAGAAAGAGTGGGGGAAAAAGAAAATATATAGAAAATACATTGAACTGAATTGTTGTTGGGGAAAGCAATTAGAGAGAGAGAGAGAGAGAGAGAGAGAGAGAGAGAGAGAGAGAGAGAGAGAGAGAGAGAGAGAGAGAGAGAGAGAGAGAGAGAGAGAGAGAGAGAGAGAGAGAGAGTAGAAGTCATATTATGTTGTTAAAATTTATTTCTATAAGATAAAACAAAAATACCAATATAATATAGGTAGGATGATCTATTTGTAGTTTATGTTCAAACGTAAATGATTAATTGTCAAAACAACTTATAGTCGATTCGGTGAAAGATACAGTGGAACCATGCGCGCTTTGGTGTCCGAGGGGTTTCCAAGCGCACGGATTCGTATCCTGTCCACGGTCCGAATGTAGGTTGGGCTTCCTCACTCGGGGCCACGGTTTCCTAGCGGGTGGGCTTTGAGATAGGAGGTACCCCAAAGAGTATCCCTTTTAGCCCATAAATTCCCGTGAAAAGCCCACATGGTATAAATAAAAAAAAAAGTATATAACGCAATACGAATGGATACTGATGGTAATGCACACACACACACACACACACACACACATATACTCACAACAATAGACAAATAAATATAACAATAAATAGATAAATAAATCGATAAATAGACCAGAATAAACAAATTAATTAAAGAGAATAAAAAAAATGAAAAAAAAAAAATAAAACAAATTAACCATAAACTTCTTCCTGTCACCATTTCTCCGTCGAATCTGCACCACTGACCACACGGACTTCATTCCAAATTTAGCGTCAGTAACAAACGCAATGCACCAGAAACTCAGAAGACAAAGAGTACAATACATCATCCATCAAAACCCTTCTGAATAATTTGTAGCGCTTTTAACACTTCATCGCATGCGTACAGATTTAATAGCATGAATATGTTTATACGCCTATACTTCAGTGAGGACGCCAGCCAGTCGCTCGTTAATAAGTGTTTGATCAGTGCAGAAAATGTAGAACGTGAAAGGTCGGGAATTTTAATATCATGAAAATGGCAAGAACGATAAATATGTATCCAAAAAGTTTTAATAAAGATAACGGGCTAGAGAGAGAGAGAGAGAGAGAGAGAGAGAGAGAGAGAGAGAGAGAGAGAGAGAGAGAGAGATTGTTTTTACTCCACTAGACACTCTTTTCTCTTGTCTGTCAGTCTGTTTGTTGGTCTGTCTGTTGTCCGCCTTTTTCACTGCTTGCCTGCCTGCCTATCTGTCTGTCTATCTGTTTCTGTCTGTTTGTCTGTTTGTCTGTCTACCCGCCTACCTATCTGTGTTTTAGTGAAAATGTCTATTTGTGTGTGTGTGTGTTTGCGGTCTTGGTCTCTCTCTCTCTCTCTCTCTCTCTCTCTCTCTCTCTCTCTCTCTCTCTCTCTCTCTCTCTCTCGTCTGACCCGACTTATGAAGATTATTCTTGAAGCCCATGAAGGATATTTTGGCTCCTAGTGTAGGTTTCTCTCCATTCTCTTGATGACGTAGTTAGCTGCGGCTTTCAGAGTGACGGGGCAAGATTTAATAAAGCTTTCTCAGTCATTTCCATCCCTTTTTCTTCCCGGACTAGTTGACGCGAAAATTTCAGATGTTAGGTCTTTTTTTATATGTTGTTTTGTGGCTGTTCTTGCTTGTTTGTTTGCCTTTTTCCTTCCAAATATTTCCAGGAATTATCATTTACCGTTCAGCGGGCAAGGGTTGGCCGCTATTTTTTGCCTTAATTTTTGTATACGCTTGCATGTACATAGGCAGCCTGACATACCGAAAACACGAAACTACCAGACAGTTGGGGAGACGCAGAAAAAGATATCCAGACAGGGAAAAAAGCAAGACAAAACAAGAGAAGACAGTGATTGAGAGAGAGAGATGAAAGGAGGAAGTGCAGCGAACGAGAATGAAAAAAAATGTCTCTATTTCTATTAGTTTGTGGGAGAGCAAGAAACTTCCCGATTCTTCACGAGACAAGCCAATTTAAGACGGAAAATAAACGACGCAGGTAATAAGGGCCAAACAAACAGAAGGTAAAATAATGAAACAAAAAATCGTGAAAATACTGATTAGATATAAGAAATAGCAAGCAAATCGAACACTGAAAGAAAAGTGGAAAGGCAAGAAAGCTTAGAAATTAAATATAAACTGAAAATATAGACAAAAGATAAATGGAACACAAAAACTAAGGAATCTACAGTGACATCAATACGTATTTTTGGAATTATAAATATCCTCGAGGAGAGAGAGAGAGAGAGAGAGAGAGAGAGAGAGAGAGAGAGAGAGAGAGAGAGAGAGAGAGAGAGAGAGAGAGAGAGAGAGAGAGAGAGAGAGAGAGAGAGAGAGAGAGAGAGAGCGTAGTTATAATATATTTCTCCTATCCATCATCCTCACCTACACACTTTTAGCACAAGGCAGTTAATGCAAAACGTTATGGAAAACTTCAGGCACGACACGTCCTACATTTTCCATCTAATTTCGCACATGGTGATATCAAATGTATTGCAATATATAAAGCATGAGAATATGAAGGACAAATGACATTAACCCCTTCAGTACTACTACGCATGTTTATTTTCAGTTTTGGCTATGATTAGACGATTTTATAGATATTAGGAAGGGTCTATAGAGGTTAGCTGATTAATGGGCATAGTCTTCACTCTTTTAACCCACACATAAGTTTCGAAAGCTATATAAAATTACCAAATAATAACCAGAATGAATGTGAAAATGTCATGGTACTGAAAGGGTCAATAGTTGGAACACAAGACTAATTTGGAATAACAAGGAAAAACATAAAGGTAGGTAAAGAAAAGTATACGGCAATGATGACATGACCTCCTAAGTCTGAGTGTATCAATGAATTTAATTTGGCTCAATTCAATTCAGTAATTAAAACCATTTGTACGTGGTGATGGGAGTGCATTACTTCATCACTACAAATGTGCACAGAACGCTTCGCCAATTTGTGGACGTTTCAGTTCGACGCTTCGAATATATTTTTGAAGAAGCAACAGCAAAGTTCGGCGTTTCAGTTCACGCTAGGAAAACCCCCGGTGTTCCAACTCGCCGACCTCTTTCTCACCACTTCCAGTTATTGCAGGAGAAAAATGCCAAGCCGAAAAATTACGTCGGATACACAGCACCAACTCGATCAAACTGGTTAAATGTCAATAAAAGTTTATATATATACTACTCACAGAACTACACACACACACACACACACACACACAACAAAGACCTATAGTAAAACCCAATATTGAAATCTCCTTTCATTATCACTCCATTTCCTGAAAGATTTACGAGTAGTCAGGAATTTAGTGCCAAGATGCACGCGCCAGGCTCATATTTTATTACATCTTTGCCGACACCTCACATTCACCAAATTTAACACAATTTGCATCACATTTCAGGCCATACTATAAATAAAAAAATGTGCATTGTTCTTCCCTCCCAGCCGTCCACTCTGCCTGTCTGCCTTCGTCTATGTTTTTCTATTGTCTGTCTATTCTTGTCTGTCATATTCGCCTGCTATTGTCGCTTTCATATACCATTGTTATTACTACTTTTGTTTCCTAACGTTACATTGCATTTCTTTATCTTTGTTTTCATTACATCCACAAACTCTCTCTCTCTCTCTCTCTCTCTCTCTCTCTCTCTCTCTCAGTCTTCAGAGAGCAAGCTGGATTGCAACAAGTGAGGCGGGGCAGGCAGGGAAGATGAACAGTGAGGCAGCATGCAAGAGGGAGGCGGCGAGGCGGCGAGGCGGGAGGCAAGCAAAGGGGCAGGCACAGAGTGTAGAGAGCCACGTGCCTCCCCCACGCATGGAAACACCTCACTTTGCAACGTGACTTGCTGGACATTCTCTCTCTCTCTCTCTCTCTCTCTCTCTCTCTCGTGTGTGTGTGTGTGTGTGTGTGTGTGTGTGTGTGTGTGTGTGTGTGTGTGTGTGTGTGTGTGTGTGTGTGTGTGTGTGTGTGTGTGTGTGTGTGTGTGTGTGCGCGCGCGCGCGGACGGATACAAACAAACAAATAGACTGAGACATAAACAAAAGGGTAATCAATTTCCCGACGTAAATTCTCATCCTTATCATCAGTCACCGCAGACCCACCAATAAACAAGGCGGAGGCTCAGAGTTATGATGCATGGACTCAATAACTCACCAGGTAAAATAACAACATGTATTGGTGACCTGACATACCTCTTGATTGACGTGCGTCGTTTGTCTCATACTCACGCATGTCTCTCTAGCTTTACTGAGCCAGGGGCATGTGCGAGATGACCTTTGTGGCGCTCCGACCTTTAGAGCCACAATAGCAACACGTCACACCTTGTCACCACCTCCATCTTTGTCGTGAGCGCATCTGATTACTCTTCTGACTTAGGTTTGTTTGTTAGGTAATCCGATGACCTTTACCAGCGATTACCAATGAATACAAATGGTAGCAATACGAGGCACCAATATAGAACGAAGTAATATGAGGCATCCACCACTAGCGACGCGACAGATGATGGAAAAAATGTTGCTTTTATCACCAGACATTTACACAAAGGAAAGGAACAGGGGCCGCCGTGGTATGTACAGTGGAACCATGCGTGCTTTGGAGTCCGAGAGGTCTACAAGCGCACGGGTTCGAATCCTGTCCACGTTCCGAGTGTAGGTTGGGCTTCCTCACTCGGGGCAACGGTTTCCTAGCGGGTGGGCTTTGAGATAGGAGATACCCAAAAAGTATCCCCTTTAGGTTATTAATTCCAGTGAAAAAGCCCACATGGTATAAATAATAAAAAAAGAAAACAAATCTAATGGCTTTTAAGAGGCTATTTGTAATAAGCTCCAATAATGCATATTAAGAAACGACTTATATAATGATCTACGTCATATCTTTAGCTCATTTTTGTCTATATACTGTCTATCTCACAGTCTGCATTACCCGACTCGCCAACCAGTCCGCGTGTTTTCCTGTCTGCCTGTCTTCCGCTACTTAAATATGCATTCATCTTAACGAGTAAAACTTGTCTCTTCTTCATGGCTCTCACATTATTTATCAAACCTATTCTTCCTTCTTTCTTTCCGTCTTTGTATTTCACTTATCCCCATATACTTTTGTTCTCATTTCCTCTTCGGAGAAACATGGCAGTAAGCAAACATACAGCCAGAAGGAAAGCGGGAAGGCCATGCATTACAGATAACTGCATATAATTCCTACCTAACAGCACATCATGCACGCCATTCGGTCCATAACGGAGAGAGCGCCACAACACTCAACCGGCAACTGTATGTATAATTCACCTCGGTCGTCCGCTGGTCACCCAGCCAGTCTTCCCCATTACGGAGCGAGCTCAGAGCTCATAGACCGACTGAGACCACAACACACTCCGCACAACGGGAAAGCGAGGCCACAAACCCTCGAGTTACATCCCGTACCTATTTTACTGCTAGGTGAACAGGGGCCACACATTAAGAGGCTTGCCCATTTGCCTCGCCGCTTACCGGGACTCGAACCCGGGCCTCTCGATTGTGAGTCGAGCGTGCTAACCACTACACTACACGGTGTGTGTGTGTGTGTGTGTGTGTGTGTGTGTGATTATCTGCTTCAAAGGAGGTAACGTTTGTTTGCCTTTCATACGGAGTTTAATGCTTCCCAAACACTGATAATTCGTCACTCGGCAGCCAGTGTGTTATCGTACGGTAGTGTAGCACTGAACAATTTGAGGCTTTGTATAGATATTCTCTCTGGAGACTCTTGGGGCCTTATGATGCAGTAATAATAGAATAATATAATTCCCCGCCATACAGTGCTTAACGTCACATGGAAAGTAAGGAAACATCCGAAGTTCTCTGTTATGATTTGCCAATCGAAATATCAAAATAACTTCACTTTCCGTAGCTTTTCGTTGTCTCTTAGAACAGAAAATTGTGGCAGTGCAGGGTTTAGTTGAAATAGATTTTCGAAAGGGCAGAACTTCGGGAAGGGAAAGTGTTGCCAGAAGCAGAGGAGAGTGAGGGAAAGACAAAGGGACTCGCTGCCTCTGAGTAACTGGAACCCAGCTGGTACTTGGAATTTGAAAGTGTCCAGAAAGCCCCCCCTTCAATCACTCTCTCTCTCTCTCTCTCTCTCTCTCTCTCTCTCTCTCTCTCTCTCTCTCAATTGACGAGTCATCACTTCATAAGAAATCTTGAATGTAAAAAAAATAATGTAACAAAATACTATTCACATTCCCTCTTTCATATCTAAGTCACTTATTCCTCCTACTTAGCCTATTCTTTTTCTGCTCTTCCTTTCCTTCTCTCGTCTTCCGTCTCTACTTTCACACAGTACTACTATTACCACTGCTACTATTACAACTTCTACTACTTTTACTACAACAACAACAACTACTACTACTACTACTACTACTACTACTACTACTACTACTACTGGTACTGCTACTTTCGTGCTAATACCATTTATTCTAAAATCCCTGAAGAAGAAAAAATAGAGTGAGAGGAAGAGGGAGCGGAGGCGTGTTCAAGAGGGTTCGGTGAGCTGTTGAGGGCAGCTAGAAT
>NC_059278.1:4502143-4504643 GCF_017591435.1 Portunus trituberculatus | reverse complement strand
TATTAATCAAAGCTCCTAATAACACGGAATATATGTGAGGATTATATAAGAGAAGTTTTTTTCATTTCACTCATGAGTTTGGTAGTGGAAACAGCGTTCATATATATGACCTTTTTGATGATGCTTTTGAATTGTGATCTCTGGGCAATGCTATGTGAAGATTGTGTATTATACATTTATAGATATGCATTTTAAGAAGACATGACGGCGAATAAGTGACGAACAAAGACAGAATACATGGCAATATGTGTGTGTATGAGAGAGAGAGAGAGAGAGAGAGAGAGAGAGAGAGAGAGAGAGAGAGAGAGAGAGAGAGAGAGAGAGAGAGAGAGAGAGAGAGAGAGAGATAGAGCAAACCATGATCAATTTATCTCGACTGTTTTGAAGCTGGAAAAGTTACCCAGGAAACTCGGCAATGCTATAAGAACATCTGACATTTGTGAATATTCATACCTAATGCACCAAAAATCTGGAGGGTTGCCAGGCGTCCTGCCGAGTACAGACTCTCTCAGTAGCGTGTAGAGGGCAAAAGGAGCACTCCTGCACTCCACAACACTTCCGCGTCTAGCCTGAGTGTCGCCTCGCTGCCTTGCCGTGGGGATATCTCATTATACTTTCAGAGTAACGCAATGAATGAACTAACATCCAAGATTTCCTAAATGAGTATACATCACTTCGCACAAACTTATTGCAGTGACCCAAAAATGAGAAAGGGATCGTTGGTGAAGATTTCTATGAACATTTCGCTAAAGTGATTCATTAAAGGTGGTGGAGTATCGCTGCGAGTGACTCGTATTGCAGCGACTGACACACGAGATATTGTGCAGTGATTTTCCTCCTTTCCAGATCAGAAAATACCTTCAAAAACTTCATCACCAACCTTTTTTCTCTTTTCAGTTTAACCAGAACAGCGAGAACAGCCTGTAAACGTCCGCACTATTCCGAGATTGAAGGACACACGAGGCCTTGCTCCTGGGATCAGTTCCCGGCATAAAAGGTGGCAGCTGATGCGAAAGGATACGCACTTTTTTCTCGTTATCGTGACTGCCTTTTCAATGCCGCCTGCACATGTGGAGTTTTCCTGTACAGAGGTCATAAAATAGAGGCTTGGTCAGGGATGTGCAGCGTATGTGAAATTCAAACCACACATTCTATATTACTGCATTAGCTCATACCAATACTTGTATAAATATTGATATTGCTATCACTGTTGCTGCTTTTGCTGCTGCTGCTGTTGCTATTGCTGTTGTTGCTGCTGTTGCTGCTGCTGTTACTGATAAAGAGAGAGGTAATAATGATGATACTAAACATGATATTACAGTTATCGCTGCCGCTCCAGCTGCTGTTTCTGTTAATGATACAGCAAGTGCTATAACATAAACGGGAAGGGGGAGAGACAAGTAATGGATTGGTATGGGAGATGTCATGCACTATCCTAACATAAGCATAATAACGACATTAATAATAATAATAATAATAGTTTTAGTAATAATAATAATAATAATAATAATAATAATAATAATAATAATAATAAAATAATAATAATAATAACAATAATAATAATAATGGTAATAATAATAAAATAACAGTAATAATAATAACAATAATGGCAGTGATAATGATAATGATAATAATCGCAGCAGCAGCAACAACAACAACAACAACAACAACAACGTTACGAGGGACGTGGTGCGATTGCAGGTGATTGAGTTCAGCGGGGTTGGTTGCTTTACGGGGATGTTTCCCTGACGCTATGTTTGCCCGAGTGGTGACAGTGAATCCCACGATGCACTAAGCAGTTTGTGGTGTGGTGGTGTGTCCGTCTGGTGCCGCGTCGTCCAAGATGTATCCTTTAATGTGCCCCGTGGCTTGAGTTCCTGACGCTCCCTCACTCTCCACGTGTTGGTGTGCTTGCCTGGGGGCGCCATCTCTCTCTCTCGTCTTGCCCCTAGTCTTGATAAAAGCTGGACGCACATACATTACACTTTGCTTTTGCTTTTCAAGGGTATGTTTTATTAAACTCTGGAGTTTTTTGTTTCATTTTAACTTTTTGAATTAGCAAAAGTTTTGGCGTATATATATACACCAAACTTTCATTTTGATTTTATTTTGGGATGTTGCTATAAATTCAAGAGTTACTATTTCCTTGCTTTTTATTTCAATTTTGTCTGCCTCACCCACTCATATATACTTTCTGTTCTCTTATTGCCTTTTTTTGAGACTAATACTTTATAGTTTCCTTTTTACCTTTCCCTATTTATTTTCTTTAATCTTCTGGTTCATTTACGTCCTTTCTCTCTTCTCTCCAATGTTGCTCTCTAAGAAACTTATACCATTCATGCTTCCTTTCTTTTTACGTCACTTCTCCAAATTATTCAGCAATAAAAACTTTTTTCTCTTCTTAGATTTGTTTGCCAGTGTTCTTTTGTCACGTATATTTTTTATTTTCCACGTTTCCACTTCCTCTTCTTTATGTCGCTGGTGTTCTTGAGCTAGTGTT
>NC_059278.1:4474643-4497143 GCF_017591435.1 Portunus trituberculatus | reverse complement strand
TTTCCTCCCCCCTAAGACCTCCGTAATGGGCTCATGAAGGAGGTGAGACGGGAGATCTTGATAAGGCGTCGGCGATGATGTTGTCCACCCCACCACCAGACACAGCACCTCGCAAAGGAAGAACCTGCAGAAGCTTGAAGCGCACATCGGAGGAGACGATGACGAGGAGGCGATACACGAGCCAGACAGCGGTGATGGTGGTGAGAGAGACCAGCCAGAACCAGATGAAAATGTAGATCTTCTCGTTGATGATGTTAACCGCCAGCACACACATGGTGTCGTGGGTCTCGATGGTTCCCGAAGGGCCGAACTTCCTGAAGGTGCACTTGGTGACTCTGGGGAAGATGCGTGTCATGGGATCGATGCGCTTCTCGGGGTCCATGTCAGGGAAGTTGATGACCTCCGTGCCGTAGGTGAGGAAGGTGCCGCCCAGGAACAGGTCGGTGAAGTAGATGTTGCCCTCCAAGTCCTGAGTTATGTAATTTATAGCCCTCTGGAAGGTGGCGGGAGCATTAGACACGCAAAGGGCATCACTGGTATTGGTATAGTCCGAAGGGAGTGATGAAGGCGGATATTATTTGGGCCTCGTCCGAGAGGGGAATCTGGTAGTAACCTTTAAGCAAGTCTATAGTGGTTACAAATTTGGCTACTCCTATACTATCTATAAGGTCCTCTATCAAGGGCAATGGGTAGGAGTCTGGCAATAACTTTTAAGATCAGACTGTTGTGAAGGTGTTAAGGAAAGAAACACCTCATCAAGGTTGGACATGATTTGGCTGTTTGAGGGGCGTCCTTTAGGTGACGAGAAGAGGAATTCGATGTCGGACTCTTCCTCGGGGGCACAGGACCAGACTCCTTTCCTATCAGACATACAGGTACAGCGCGAGACAAGTCGTCCTCTGGTTCTCTGGAGTGGTAAGGTTTCATTAGATTAATATGAACAAGTTGGGAATCCTTACGACGGTCAGGAGTGTGGACCACATAATTTAATGGACTTAGTTTTTGAGCCACAACATAAGGTCCCATGAACTTACTGTGAAGAGCATTGCCTGGAGTGGGGAGAAAAGTAAAACCTTGTCTCCTGGTTTGAAACTTCTCATGACAGATTTGGGAAGAGAATTCTGTTGCATTTTAGTTTGAGATTTGAGGAAGTTTGATTTAGCAAAAGATCTGACTTCACTGATTTTATTCTTAAGGTTACTGATGTAGTCAGACACACTGGGGCTTGAAGGAGTATTTTGAGTAAACCATTGATCCTTTAATATTTTGAGAGGCCCCCTGATCTGTCTACCATAGAGTAATTCAAAAGGGAGTAACCTAAAGAATCTTGAGGAGATTCTCTTAAAGCGAAGAGAAGGAAAGAAATACTTTCATCCCAGTCTCCTTGATGCTCCAAGCAATACTTCTTCATCATGGATTTTAATGTTTGGTGAAACCGCTCCAGACAGCCTTGGGATTGGGGTGGTAAGCCGAGGAGGTAACATGGTCGATGTTTAGCTCATTCACTATCTGTTGGAAAAAATGGCTAGTGAAATTGCTACCCTTGTCAGACTGAATTTGTTTTGGAATTCCTACCGAGGTGAAAAAATGTATTAGATGTTTTACAATGGTCTTTGATGTGATGTTCTTAAGAGGGAATGCTTCAGGGTACCTGGTAGTGGGATCCATGAGGGTTAACAAATACTGATTCCCTCGTTTGGTTTTGGGTAAGGGCCCTACGCAGTCTAGTATGATCTTTTCGAAGGGCTCCGTCTGAACTGGAATAGGCGTCAGAGGAGCTGGCACAAGGCGTTCGTTAGGCTTACCCACAACTTGACATATGTGACATGTTTTTACATAGTGTGACACATCCTTTTTCATTCCTGGCCAAAAAAATGTTGAAGAGCCTTCTTGTAGGTTTTTGGATGCCTAGATGACCTGACAATCCATCATGAGCTAGTTCTATAATGGCTGGTCTTACAGACAAGGGATGACAACTTGATGTGTTTCTGACCAGGTGTCTAGTTGTTTCAGTTCAGGAGGTCTGTAGGCACGCATCAGGACTCCTTCCTGATAATAAAAACAAGGCAATTTAGACATATCCTTTGTCTCACTGGCCACATGTCTGATCTTAGCCAAAGTGAGATCCTGTTCCTGAGCATTAATCAAATTCTCCTTTGAAATGATGTCATTATACAAGTTGTCAGTAGAGGCAATCATTGGTGGAGGAGGTGATGAAAGGGCAGGGGACTTGGACTGAGACCTGGTGACTGCACACACTGGGAAGAAGTGAGGGATGTTTCGTCCAGGGTCTTAGTGGGACTTTCTGTTAAGGGAGAATCAAGAACAATTAAGTTTGGAACAGCCAAGTTACCCGCAAGATCATTACCCAGTACAAGATGTACCCCGGTACTGGCAGTTCACCAGGTTTAATGGCTACCTCAACCTCTCCTGAAATGAACGGGCACTGTAAGCTAATATTAGCCAAGGGATAGGAGAGCTGTGATTCGAGACCTGTAAGGATCACCTTCTCCCCAGTGAAAGCCTGTTTGATGTTAGGGATGACATCTTCCCTTAAGATGGATTGGGCAGCACCTGTATCACGCAGAACCTTGATATTTATTGCCTTGTCTTTACCATCAGTCAGGACACTTTACCTTGATACATGTACGAGTCATAAAGTTCTAGAGGAGAGTTGACAGGGTTAGCTAGGGCCACTGGTTTCTTGTTCTCAAATGTGTTAGGTCTAGGGGCCACAAAAGAAAATTGACGTTGAGAACCCTTGCAATTTGGGTGTCTACATTTCTGGATCGTGTGACCTGGCTTCTTACAGTATGTACACCAGGGGGAATTATATGCATTTGGCGAGAATCCGGTTGGCTTACCACCCGCGCCCCAAAACCTTCCCCAAAGGAGGACCTAACATTAGACAGTGAACCACGACCTCTACTACCCAGGGATCCCATCAACAAAGCAAACGCATCAGCCACTTTAGCGGCAGACATAAGATCACTCTCTCCCGTTCTTCCACATGCCTCAGAATATTAAATGGTAACTTGTTCTTCCATTCTTCCAGGACCATTAGATTGAGCAACTCCGAAAAGGTGGTAATGTTAAGGGCGGCTAACCATTTCTTAAATTGTCTTAGTTTCTCACTAGCGAATTCAACATAGGTGTGAGACTCTGGTTTCACATACTTTCGAAACTGTTGTCTGTATCCATCAGAAGTGATAGAGTAGGCGTCTAGAATGTTACCTTTGATCTCTTCATATTCTACCTCATCACTAAGGCCGTTGTATACCCTATAAGCTTTTCCTACTAGCTTAGGGACAAGGAGAGACACCCACTGATCCTTGGGCCATTTATTCCTATGAGCAATGCTCTCAAAAGCGCGAAATGACCCGTCAACATCAGATTCATCAAAAGGGGGAACTAGCGGAGCAGCTGTAGCAGGATTAAAGCTTGCTAACTGTTTCTTTATATCTATTTCTTCCCCTCTAAACTTAGCGTCATTTCGTAGGGCTAACTCCTGAATTTCTAACTCTTTCTCCTGCCTTCTAAGTTGTAACTGAAATTCTCTCTCTTCTTTCTTTTCCTGTAATTCTCTCGCTTCTCTTTCTGCCTGTAGTTGCATTTCTTTTGCTTCTTTTTCTGCCTGTAGTTGCATTTGTTTTTCATGCATCCGGTATTCTAGTTTAAGCTTCTCAATTTCCCATTGACTTATCCTACTCTTATCCTGTTCTTCCTGGGGACTGTGTATTATAGTCCTCGTAGAGGCTGACATGGGAGTTAACTCTTCTATGGCATTTCCTAGCAACTGACCTTCTTGCACTAGATGTTCAACAACTACATTCTTAATGACCTCTTTAGTCATCTGAGACGTGATGGGAACATCAAAATGTTTAGCGATGGCTTTCCATTGGTCCTTCTTTATATTAGCATATTTAAGTTGTTCCAGAGAAGGGTCGGCACAAAAATCTTCAACGTTAAACTGAGCGGAAGCCATATTAAATAGATGTTAAACCACAACAAAAAAAAAATGATAAGCGAATTACTTAAGTGAGGAACTTGGCAGAGTGATAATAAAGGCAACCTTGAAATTACCTAGATTATACTTAAGTAAACACTTATGAGTACAATCACTAATGAGGGGTAAACTAGAGAGTTACGGCATTAAGAGGGATCCGGATTACTCTAGTTACGAGACTTGAGAGTGAGGAGCGAATTGTACTGAGACTTGTTATTGATAAGGAGGCGGATTAGTCTGAGAGACTAGTTAAAATGGCCGATTCTAACTAGCGAGAAAAATGATCCGCGAAGTGAGGGCATTGAGGGTTCGCATGAACATATGATGATCCCAACACTTGGATAACACTTATTACACACCTGCCTATGTGCAAAAATAGAGATAAGTGCTATCGGTGAACACGCCTTTCTACCTGGTTTCCTGCTCTACCACTGCTATGCGATACCAATGAAAGTCACGAAGCACGTTTAACCCAAAAGGAGCCACTTGAACGCACAAAGGTAAATTTAAACCACACGCAGAGTAAGTCACAGAAAAAAACACATCAGAGTCACAACACCACAGAAACACAAGCAATCACAGAAAAAAGTCACTGGAAAAATGGAACACTGAACATGGGTTATAATGGTCCTGTCACGGTCGCCAATTGTTACGTTCACCGGTTAAACTGGTAAGATTGGCATCGGAGAGCCGGTGAACAATAACAATAAAAAAAACACTGCAGGTTCAACTGGTGAGGAAATGCAAAGGGGTCACTTTAAAAGCTACTTTAATAACCCATAATGAAATTGACACATATATAACAAGAAACATGAAACACAGATATATAACATGAAACACAGGAAAATGACATACACATATACATATAACACAGTAATAAATACAACAATAAAGAACCCAACTTAATACCTAACAATAATCCTAATCCTATATAGAGGCAATGTGGAAAACACGGACGAGGGAAGTGATACTTATGCGGTGTCGCAGTGGTGAAATGCTGGGTGATGGTTGATCCCACGGCAGAACCAAGAGGCGTTGTGTTCACTGGTTGAGGCTTGGATCTCAACTGCCAATCCAGAAAACCAAGAGCTGGCTCAACACTTTCGGTTGAGTCGAAAGGGGCCGCGTGAATCCAACTTCGGGACAGTAGCCGGGCTTCATGAAACGGTGACGTGGAAGGTTCACGAGACGGTGGCGTGGAAGGTTCACGAGACGGTGACGTGGAAGGGGAGGCGGAGAGGTGGCGAACGAGGTAACAAGCAGAGGAGGCGATGGTAGTAATGCATGTTACGGGCGGGCCGTAACAAGAGAGACTATGAGATGGGCGGGCAGGTGAGGGGGAATTACCAAGGTTTAAGGCTGGGAGGAATACCGGGGGATTACCGACTCTATCCAACTTAATAAATCCTGGGACAAAAGAAACTTAACCCACACACACCAGAAATTCTGCATGAAAAATGATGTGTGTGTGTATGTGAGTATGTGTGTGTGTGTGTGTATGTGCCTGTGTATGACAGAAAATTTCATATATATATATATATATATATATATATATATATATATATATATATATATATATATATATATATATAAATGAAAAGTTTTAATAATATTATTCATTCAAAAGAATAGCTTGAAAGGAGCATACGTTTTAATCCTAAATAACTAATCAAATGTTAGGTTAACGACTGATGGCTTCATTAAAACATTAACAGGCCAGAAAAGGTTGTGACCTGATACACATTTTACTGGTCTCACAATCATGTACACTCCTCACCATATCTTACAAATAATTCATAACCACTTTCCCTCTCGTCCTAAACACACACAAGGCATATCAATATTGCACACCACACTTCCTCAAATGAACAGCCGCCTCACTCACCTTAACATACAAGAATATTCCACCTCTACCTACAAAAGCCTTTATATCGCTGCGGCTTGTCCTGATGCTAAATTATATGCTCTAGTTGCACATCTAATGTATGACCTCAAAAGCCACCACAAACAGGAGAAAAAGGAGTGACAGGTATTGAGTAGTTGTAGTCATTTAATTTAATTAGGTAAATATTTGTTTGCTAAGGATCACAGAGTTTCACAAATCAATGAAGTATGTAGAAATTGGTGCACTGTTATTATGAAAGGATTATATTTTTTCTTTGTTGTTTGTTTTCTCATGCCATACACTGATTTACATACCTACCTACACACACACACACACATACACACACACACACACACACACACACACACACACACACACACACACACACACACACGGTGCCTTCATTATCCACCACCTCCAGCGACAATCCTCACCTCTCAACGCGAACGCCTCACCTCTTTACACCAACCATCCAAAATGGAACTCCTTTTATATTTGATGAAACCTTCAGTCCTTTCCTTATGATTGAATGGATTTTCATTATAGCTTTGCAGAGAGAGAGAGAGAGAGAGAGAGAGAGAGAGAGAGAGAGAGAGAGAGAGAGAGAGAGAGAGAGAGAGAGAGAGAGAGAGAGAGAGAGAGAGAGAAAGCATTAGCCAGTGAATGTTCATTTGTCTCGGGTGATACTGAGGCTTGATCTTTACCAAGCCTTCCGCGGGGGAGGAGTTTGTTAAGAAATAAACGTGGTGTGAGACAAAATTGGTTACTGAACGATAGTGGGATTCTGAAAGTTGATGTGGCCTTAAACCCTCGAGTTACCAAAGGATGAATTAATACAAAGAAATGACAAATGTGGACACACACACACACACACACACACACACACACACACACACACACACACACACACACACACACACACACACACACACACGATCAAGAGAGAGGTTTCAAGACATTTATTCCATACATTTGGGGAACACTTTTGATCGTGTTCGGGACTGGCACCTCAGTGGGCCTTTTTTTTCTTTGACAGTAACATTTATTGCCCTTGGCCGGTTCCCCTCCTACATAAACAAACACACACACACACACACACACACACACACACACACACACACACACACACACACACACACACACACACACACATGACCCCTCCCACTTTCGTATCCACCTCTTTCTACCCTCCCCCACCTAACGACCCCAGTCCCTTCCTCACCGTCTCCACCACCATGAGCCTCCTCCTATCCGGCCATATTTTCTAGCAGCCGGCAATTCAGGGATTTTAACTCTGGTCATTACCGTGTTTATAGTCCGGTTGGTGACCTTCTCCTCTCTGCTGTTCCTTCATACAAACCCACAGTGCGAGTTCTTGGCGCCAGGGAAGTTACGTCGCGGAGTTGCTTCCAGGCAAGACTTTATTTATGAAAGCAAGTATTCCTCTTCCTGTTCTTTCGTAACTGTGGCTTTGTGCCTGGCGGTGGTGACGGTTGTATTTCTCTCGTGTTCTCGGCTCAGCGTTATTTTCATGTAAATGGTGGTTAAGCCGAACTGCCTCGCTTTTTCATGGCTGCTTTATCTAAGCTGCCTTGTTTTGATGTGTTTTCCACGTACAAAGGAGGAGAGGATCACATTTACCGCCTGGGATTGGGATTAAAAGCTTTACTCTAGGTTTTCTTTGTATGTCGCTTCATTATGGTCTTTTGAAATGCCTTGCAAACCCAAATAAATGTCAAGTTGTACTATAAGTTGCGCACGTAAATGATGAATATAGAATATTTGTCTATCTCATTTTTTTCTGTATTTAAAGTATTTTTTTTTTTTATAAAATAGTATACAGGATGTTGGCACAAAGATTAACATTGTAGGAAATTACTATGTTGTTTTCAATATACAGCAAGTTTTTAATCATTCTGATCAAATACCACGTTACAGTATATTCACACTCGATTTTGATTTAAGGTGAAATTAACAATATTGATCGAGAACAACTAAGTTTGTAATCGCGTTCACTGTAGTAGAAAAAAAAAGTGGATATGTGGGTGTCAATTATTTCTATAGTTTAATAAACGTCATTTAAGCGCGCTTTTCCCTCATCCGGAGTAGAAAGCCTTCTCATTTATTTCGTTCCCCGGCCGAGGATGGCTCGGCCACTTGGGAAAAGATTATCAGCAGCGATACTAATTAAGAAAATGATCAATAAACCCAATTATCAATACTCTGCGAATGTTGCACCGCCAGCGATCGCAATTCCTTCACCTGCTCTGCGCAAATGAGAGATGAGAAGCTTAAGAAAGGATAGGGAGGATAAGAGAGCAAAAAAATAGAAGAGAGGAAATCGTCTTAAAAGAGGCGGAGAGAGGTTTGAGGGAAATGTGCGTGAACTGAAGGAGGGATCAGATTATCTGGAAGAGTAAAAATATTCCTAAATGGGATCATCCAGGAGAAAATCGCATTGTCATCTGACTGCTGTCTTATTCTCTTCTCGTGGCTTCAACTTGGTGTCAGATTCACTTTATATCATTGTCGCAGTCTCCTTCCACTCTCACCCTCGCCTTCTCTTTCTATTATCGCCGCCGCCTTCTGTTTCCTTTCTCTCTATCATGCCACCTGCTCTTTCTACATTTTTCTCTCGTGCCTTCTCTTTTTCTTTCCCCAATCACGCTTTCTTCGTTTCAATTTTGGTTTCCCTTACCATTTCTTCCTCTTCATTTTCCTTTTCCTCTTCCTCTTCCTTCTCCTCCTCCTCCTCCTCCTCCTCCTCCTACTTCAGCAACTTTTTATTCCTCAACCGCCACCTCCACCTGTTCCTGCAAGACCACAATTAGCTCTTCCCCATCTCCTCCTCGTCCTCCTCCCTCCTCCTCCTCGTCTTCCTCGCTTTACTCTTCCTCCTCCTCCTCCCCTCCTCCTCTTCCTCCTCCTCCCTCCTCCTCCTCCTCCTCCTCCTCCTCCTCCTCCTCCTCCTCCTCCTCCTCCTCCTCCTCCTCCTCCTCCTCCTCCTCCTCCTCCTCCTCTCAACCTTTTCAAGCCGGTTCATCTCGGCTCATCCTTATCCCATTTTCTTTCGTAATGAAGTTGGTATCAATTTTTAATCACCCATCTCTCTCTCTCTCTCTCTCTCTCTCTCTCTCTCTCTCTCTCTCTCTCTCTCTCTCTCTCTCTCTCGTAAACACAAACAATGAATCAATCAGCATGCTAACTATTCATCACTGTGCCTTACATTATTCATTTGCCTTTGTAATTCAATAACATAGTGCCACCTTTTTCCTTACATCCAAAAGTACATTACTCAATGACTTATATAACAACCTCATTACCTTCGAAATTCAATCCTCTGGCCTTTTTCCCGCTCACTAGTCTTCCTTTTCTTTCCTACTTACCTACCTCCTATTTTTTTGCCTCTCCCAACTCCCAGGTTCTCCCAGCCTCTCCCTCCATCGAAACCCTTTCTCTTCTTACTCTCCTTTTCTCCCACTCACATCTCCTCCCACACTTTCCCAGCCACTCTACTCACTTCCTACCTTCTTCTCTGGCTTCTCTTTGCGTCCCTTCTTTCTCCTCTCTTGTGTTCTTCCTTCCACGTCCCGTCTTCCCAGCTGAACCTTCTCATTATAATGGAGGCGCACCACACAATGGGATATTAAGGCTCTCCCCCTCTCCCTCTTCCTCTCCTCTCTCTCTCTCTCTCTCTCTCTCTCTCTCTCTCTCCCTGATCCGTGCTCTTAATGGATCACTGAGACTTAAAACACTCTGTGATTTAACCATATTTCAAACCATATTGCAAAGTTGTAATTTAATTAACTCCCCCATGAAAACTCTGCACAGTTTTCAATTCCTGTATATATTTTATCGCCTTTTTCTTTTTATTACTGAATACCAAATTGATATTCACAGCTATGTTTACATTTCAATATTCCGTAGAGAGAGAGAGAGAGAGAGAGAGAGAGAGAGAGAGAGAGAGAGAGAGAGAGAGAGAGAGAGAGAGAGAGAGAGAGAGAGAGAGAGAGAGAGAGAGAGAGAGAGAGAGAGAGAGAGTGGGTGGGGAGGGCAGTGATCAGTGGAAATTAAATCACTCTCGTTTAGTCATCATTTGGAGTGATGGATGGAGTCACTTGGGAAAAGCAAACTTATTCCACTTTTCATGCCATTTATAATCCCTCATCATTATCATCATCATCATCATCATCATCATAAGCAGCCTTCCTCCCTCCGTCTCCCTTTCTCTCTCTCTCTCTCTCTCTCTCTCTCTCTCTCTCTCTCTCTCTCTCTCTCTCTCTCTCTCTCTCTCTCTCTCTCTCTCTCTCTCTCTCTCTCTCTCTCTCTCTCTCTCTCTCTCTCTCTCTCTCTCGTTTTTCTAATCTCGATAATGGCCACCCACAGAATGATTTGACTTTTCGCTTTAATAATTCACGTCCCCAAGTTTCCCCCGGCATGTGAATCACGCAAGAGTGACAGACGGTAACCACAATGATTTACGAACTACTTGAGCAAATTTCCGACGTTGGCCATTCATCATTTTCTTACCATTCTCTCTCTCTCTCTCTCTCTCTCTCTCTCTCTCTCTCTCTCTCTCTCACACACACACACACTGGCAACACCAACAGGTATATCATCACCTTAGAATCCTCACAAAACCATTCGATCAAAGCTGAGTATTCAACACTGTATTCCTCCTTCCCTTTTCCTGCTCCCCTCGCTCCCTCAATGTTGAAAACGACAACTTTAAGAGAAGTAAACTATGGATCTGAATGAGTTCCTTGTATTCCCTAGACGGTAGGGAGGTACACGGCAGAGGAGCGGGAACAACGGGGCCAAAACAAGGAAGGTGAGAAAAGAAGACAGCCGTAAAGGAATTGAATTGAAGAAAAATACAGTAGCTTTCTTCTGCGTAGGACAGGTGAGGTTATGGGAAAAAATAGAGGTAAAGGTGTAGGTGTTTGTGTGGTGGGAATAAGGCGTGTGACGTTGGCAGTCGATATTGTTAATTGGAAGCTGAGTCTAGGTTAGATAAGAGGGGAAGGGAGAGGAAAGAGAGACGGGTGAAGGAAAGTGAATTAAGGAAAAAAAGAAAAAGAAAAGTATACATTTTTTGCAGAAATTAAGAAAGAGGATATAAGGAAAGGATAAAAGAGAAGCACTAAGACGGCTGATGGTAATAGAGAGAGAGAGAGAGAGAGAGAGAGAGAGAGAGAGAGAGAGAGAGAGAGAGAGAGAGAGAGAGAGAGAGAGAGAGAGAGAGAGAGAGAGAGAGAGAGAGAGAGAGAGAGAGAGAGAGAGAGAGAGAGAGAGAGAGATTAAGGAAATAATTAAGACAAAAATAAAGAAAACAAAGAAAATAGAAAGTAAAAAAAAGAAATCGTAAGAAAACCAGCATCATATTAAGCGGGAAAAGCAAAATAAAGAATGGAAAATAGGAAATGGAGACGCACATTTAAAAATCAGCGGAAAAAGAAAGAAAACATAGTAAAACAGAGCAAGAGGAAAAGCAGGGGAGGCCAGTTACTGCTGACGGAAGTTTCGGTGCCGTGTTTGTGTGGAGCGCCGTTCAATGTTTTGAGAAGAAACACCAATAAATTCCACTCTCCATCACTCCTTTCCCTCACCCTCTCCCCCTCCTCCCCTAATCAATCCCTTCCTTTACACACTCCCCTCCCTCACCTTCCCTTCACTCCATTCCCTACTCCCATCAAAATCTTTGTCTTCCTTCATCCGTTCTCTTCTCCCATCTAAATCTTCACCATCCCTTAACACATTCCCTTCTCCGCTTATATTCTCCACCTTTGTCTCACCACACTCCCTTCTCGCCTCTTAGTTCCACCTCCTTCCCCTAGACTGCATCCCATTCTCCCATCACCATACCCACTCTCCTTCATATCGTTCATCACTGATTCGGTCTCCTCTCATTCACCATCTACCTCACCCTATCCCACTCTCCCTCGGTTTCTTCTAGTGTTCTCTGTGCTGTATACGCTTCACACACAAGGACGCAGGTTCAGTTCAACAAAAGGATGCATAACATTCAGATTATTTTGTGTAGACAAGGTCCAATACGGAATGACAATCAAATAAATGAGTCAAGTTAGGATGTAGGAATGACTGTTGAAAAAAAAGTAATCAGATCTTACGTATATATATATATATATATATATATATATATATATATATATATATATATATATATATATATATATATATATATATATATGAGATAAATGGCAGGGACAATTAAGAAACTGAAAAATGAACGCTGTATTGCACTTACCCTGCCTCCTCTCTCTCTCTCTCTCTCTCTCTCTCTCTCTCTCTCTCTCTCTCTCTCTCTCTCTCTCTCTCTCTCTCTCTCTCTCTCTCTCTCTCTATCTATCTATCTATCTATCTATCTATCTATCTATCTATCTCTTCTTCTTCTTCTTCTTCTTCTTCTTCTTCTTCTTCTTCCTCTTCCTTTTCCTCTTCTTATTCCTCTTCCTCCTCCTCCTTCTCTTCCTCCTCCCTCCAAGAAGCAGATCAACAGCACCAGACAGACGGAACCCAGCTTTATTTTATCGACAGGCGACATGTAAGGGAACTATCGCTATTGAATGTTATTGAGTTTGTGTCCCACTTTGATGTACTCGACTCCCAAACTCCGTGCTACGTAACACTGGTCTTGTTCTCCTTCCTCGGATGTTGTGTTTGCTTCCACACTCTTGTTCCAGTTATTCCCTACAGCTGTCTGTAGAGCCATGATTATTGAAATATATGTTTTATTTTCATAAGCGTCGATATGGTAGAGTTTCTTAACTTCACTTGCAAATAAGGCTTGATAAAATTCTTTAATAAAACTCTATACTAGTTTATGAGTATAAGTTACTAAGCTAAACTTACAGACATGAATAGTGTTGATTATAGTTAGTACTGAAAAAGGATATTTTTTTATTAGTAGATATTAAATAAAAAGAAATAATATCTTTATTTGTTTAGGTCACAGTGGTTCCCAAACTGGAGGAAATTTCCCCCTGGGGGAAAATTTGAAGGTACCAAGAGGGAAATAATTACACTACCTACTAACTAAAAAATCCCAAAGTCAAATAAAAAGTCCTTTTATTTGTTACTAACCGCTCTCTGTGGCTATGCTTAGTTGTTACTAACTGCTCTCTATCCACTTTACTCTGTAACTATAAGTTAATCAGTATATTTGTACATTTGAAAAATAAATTAGTAAATAGTCTCAGTGTGTTTTAACTGCTCTTTCTCTCATACACATGAAGGGGGAAATCTGGATGGTTGAACTGGGTGCAGGGAAAAATGACAGAAAAAAGTTTGGGAACCACTGGTTTAAGATTTAACGTCAATGCTATCAGTCTTAATCTAGGTAACCATTTCCAGTGCAAAGTGATGATTAATTGTAAATATATCAGGAAATCCAACATCCTTCCATTGTCTCGATTATCTAACTGTGTCTGCTGAGGTGAGCTGTTCTCTCTCTCTCTCTCTCTCTCTCTCTCTCTCTCTCTCTCTCTCTCTCTCTCTCTCTTCTGAGTTAACATAATACATAAATCAAGACTCTCTTTCTCTCTCTCTCTCTCTCTCTCTCTCTCTCTCTCTCTCTCTCTCTCTCTCTCTCTCTCTCTCTCTCTCTCTCTCTCTCTCTCTCTCTCTCTCTCTCTCCTGTAGTAGTTCCTCCTCCATCGCGTTGTTCAACACAGTTTATTCGTGGTTACTCCTTCCCTCAGCTCTCTCGTATACGCAATCTCTCCTCTCACTTTTCACTTTCCTCGTAATTGGTAAACATTTGCACCAGTGTTAGCTCTTGAGGTAATTCGATTGTAATTAGCGTCATTACAAGTGCATGTAGAGCTTAGGTGATTTGTGTGTGCGTGTGTGTGTGGGTGTGTGTGTGTGTGTGTGTGAGAGAGAGAGAGAGAGAGAGAGAGAGAGAGAGAGAGAGAGAGAGAGAGAGAGAGAGAGAGAGAGAGAGAGAGAGAGAGAGAGAGAGAGAGAGAGAGAGAGAGAGAGAGAGAGAGAGAGAGAGAGAGAGAGAGAGAGAGAGAGAGAGAGAGAGAGAGAGAGAGAGAAAGGTTTGAAGATAAAGTGTGAGGTGATATTTTTTTGCAAGACAGAGAAGACAGGAAGACGCACAGACAGATCAAAAGACGAGACATCTACAGACAGACATACAGACAGACAGACAGCAAACATACAAACAGTGGGATGAAAAGACAGGCTGGGCGCCGCGGGCCGAGGAGGGTTGGTTGGTGAGGTGAACTGACACAAAACAAAAGCATTGTTTTGTTTCTAATTCTTCTTTCTCCTTTTCATTAGTGCGTTCTTGTGTGTGTGTGTTTGTTAAAGCGTATGTTACATTTAGAAGGCATGGTATTTGATTTTTTACCTTTCTCTTTTGCAATTAAGTGTTATTTTCTCAAGTGTTTGGGTATCTTAATGGGAGTAACATCTGGCTCACTTTATATCCTCGTACACCTTTATGAAGTCTTTGTATGTACGCGGTGAGACACATATTGATTTTAGGCATATTTTTCCCCTAGTTACGATTTTCCTTGCTAATTACCAAGTATTTGTGTCTCTTAGTAGGAAGAACTTCTGCATCACTATATCTACTCGTACACCTTTATGAAGTCTTTGTATGTACGCGGTGAGAAACATACTGATTTCTGGCAAATTTTTGTTTCTCTTGCTACTATTTTTCTTGCTACTATTTTCCTTGCTCACTACCAGCATTTGGGTATCTTAGTGTGAAGAACTTCTGTCTCATTACATTTACTCATACACCTTACTCATACCCTTTGTATGTACGCTGTGAGAAATATGCTGACATTAGGCATACTTTTGTTTCTCGTGTCACTTTTCCTTGCTAATTACGTTTATTTTTTTTTCTACACAACACACAAAAAAAGTTACGTAGAAAAAACATATGTATGAAAAATATACAATAGAATTTTACGCTGGTCACTTTTTTTTTTCAAGCATAACAATTCAATATTTTAATACAATCACGTGATATTTATCTTTTTTCACCAAATAGAACAGCGCGATACTAGAAAAAAAACTACGTAAAATATAATAGAAAAATGAAGAGATGATACATAAGTCACTTTTCTTTTATCTCCAGCACAGCTTTCTCTTTGAGAACGACTACTTTTACCTCTGGAGACCTCTTTCTCTACTCCCCTCTCCAAAGCTATGGCTCGTCTCTGCCTCCACGGACCCTGCTACACCGTACCCAAGCCAACATATAAAACCTACCGGCTGGAGCAATGTTTTTCTAGTCAGGATTAAGTCAACAACTCCAGGACCTACATCGCCACTTCACCATATGGCTCTTTGAAGCATTCACTTTCATCCTCATCCTCTCACAGTGCTTCTCTTTGTCTCAAGTAAATGCAGAATCTTCTCTTTAGGAGTGAGGATAGCTTTATCATCTGCCACCCTGATTGATACATCTCTCGTATTCTGTTTCTGCCAGCCAAGTCACCTTTCCCTAGTACATGTGCCTAGCCTTTCCTCCCTTCACTACCCCACCAACGAAGATGTCAGACAACCGCTCCAACATCGCACATCCATGTCGTAATCCAGTTTTGCTGAAAAAAAATATTCCCCCTCTGCACTCCCAAGCCCTTCACTATGGTTTGCTTTCTATGAAAAAAGAAAAATAGATCAAAATACATTTTCACACCAACAGAATACTTCCACCCACCCTATAACTTTGCCAAACCTGCCAACTGTACATTAGATCATAAATGCCACGTACAGTCTCTCTTTAAGACAAGGACTTTTCTTTTCTTCAAATTTAGATATCTGAAGCCATAATTTTCTCTACCACTGAGTACAATCTGGTCATGTAGAACAGCAACATGATTAATATCACAAGTGCACATCCATAAAAGAGATATATTTTCCCACATTTGCGTTTCCGACCGTAAGGAGTTATAGAAGGAGCGATTTTTTTTTTTTTTTTCGCAGCAGAGACGAATCCATAAAACTTTGGCAGAGATAAGCTTGGCTAGGTGCATAAACTATGTAATATTTATTCTTTTCTGTTAAATTACCGAGAGAGAGAGAGAGAGAGAGAGAGAGAGAGAGAGAGAGAGAGAGAGAGAGAGAGAGAGAGAGAGAGAGAGAGAGAGAGAGAGAGAGAGAGAGAGAGAGAGAGAGAGAGAGAGAGAGAGAGAGAGAGAGAGAGAGAGAGAGAGAGAGAGAGAGAGAGAGAGAGAGAGAGAGAGAGAGAGAGAGAGACATGACGCTTTTCAAGATTTTCATGGAGCCACCACTTATGTTTCCTTTACCTAGCTCTTTCATTGCATTCTTTAGAACACAATGCCTGCCATGAAAAGAAGGAGGCTGTGCTGTTGTGAGTCTTGATGCACATGCTGAGGCGAGCCACACATCCACACCACACGTTTTGCCCGATGAAAGGATATTCAGGTCACGAGAGCACAAAGACGCAACCACGAACTCAAATAACCAAAAAATAAATGCCCGAATGGAAAAGAACCAGGAATATTTACCACTAGTTCCAGAAGCACACATCGTACATTAAGTGAACATAAGATATCAGGAATGTAAGAATAATTGATAATTCGAATTTGAAAAGATCCTAATTCATTTGTAAAGTTTGGACGCAATGGGTTTACTCACACTCTCAAACTTTTATTTCTGTCAAAAAAGTTAAACATATCGTGATTCACTACTATGAAAAAATGTTTTGTAAATATGAAATAAATACAGCTCAGTCGAAAGACGGGCTTAGAAAATAAAGAAACTAAATCCGCTGCTTACAAAATGGCACCCTAAACATCAATAACCAGAAGAAGACATCATCAGAATTAAACAGACGTCCATTCTGGTCTCTTTTCTGGTCAAAAATTTGAGGAAATGGCAAAATAGCGAGTTTTTGTTCTTCTTTCTTTATGATCTGCCGAACTTTTTTCACAGACAAGAAATATTATACAACACCTAAGTTACAAACAAATACCACTGATAACCACCATCAATACGCTTATGTAACACTTTCTTCCTACAGGGACGATTTACAATACTTCACGCAACAATGTCAAAACGCGTACCACAACTTCCCTCCCAAGTCATATCAACTTAGCAGTCCCGCTTCCTTTTTCTCGATACAACCAAAACTTTGAACACTGGCAGAGATGAAAAGTGGCTGAAGTGTATACCTTTGATAGCACGGCCAGGGAGGAACTTAGCGGTGATCTTCTGTCCACAGTTACATGTCTGCACTCCTTTTAATAACCACCACACACCTCACACATGAGTTCAAGTTTGTGTTTGACATGTGATTCTTTGGCATATTAATCATAGCCATTTAAAATTGTCCAAGTTCTTTTCAGATCTCACAGTCTTTCCCAATATTTGCGACTATTCAAAAGCAAAATTATGCTATCCAGCCGTAGGTGATCTAATTGTTGTCAGAGAGAGAGAGAGAGAGAGAGAGAGAGAGAGAGAGAGAGAGAGAGAGAGAGAGAGAGAGAGAGAGAGAGAGAGAGAGAGAGAGAGATTGTGACTTACCCCTTTTCGTTGTGAAGTGCAGGCATCCGCAATATAATGTTTGCCTCCTCTCCTCAGAATGGCGCACTAGAGAAGCGACGAGGTGGAGGGAAGGAGGAAACGCCGTCGGTTCGTCCGCATGAGTGTCGCGGATAACCGAGGCAATGACCATAAGAGACCGCACAGGTGAGTTGCCTGGTGAATAGGTGTTACAGAGAATTTCTCATCATTTATCGGGTGTTGATTTCCATAAGGTTCATCTCAGGAACTGACTTATTTTCTTTCTAAACCTACCCAATATGCTTTACCATTTGATGTTCACCTTGTATAGATTACATGCAACTCTATCAATTCGTGTCTTGAGCCACATGAAAGCCACGTGTCCACATGTGTCCTGATAAGTAGAAGGTCCTTCATCACAACAAAAAGTCTCTGTCCCTAAAAAGTGTAATATTTATGAGGGGCGCTCTAAGACGACCAGTATTTCCAAAGCGTGTCCAGAAGACCGTTTCAACGAGACGCTCCCCTTGGGACTCCACTTGACGAGCTCTGAATAGCCCCCTCCCTTCCCCAGACATGGCAGCACGGGCAGCAGGAAGTCAGCCCTCGCCCGAAAGCTCAGTCGCGGCTCAGTCCAGGACTCCTCTCATGCCTCCATTGACGCCCACGGCCACTCCAATAACCCAGTCAAGGTGAGAGTGCAGTTACTTCTCTCAGAACCATATCGAAATAATTATTCCTTTCATTAGTATTTCACCTATTCGATTCCCATCTTCCCTTTAGTTTAAGTTCAGATGTTTTTTTTCAGTGAGATAATAAATGGTGGAAAGTTTTCATGAAGTAGTCATCGATGGTGAAGCTGTAGAGTTCATGGAGACATGCTAACAAATACGATGTTCAGGGGTATTCTGTTTTTCATTCCTCACTACATCTGTCGCTAAATTTCCAAAATGGTGGCAAATTTACAGGAAATTACATAAATATTTTTCATTACACCAAAATACAATTTTATACCAATTCTCTCTCTCTCTCTCTCTCTCTCTCTCTCTCTCTCTCTCTCTCTAGCCATTCAGTTTTCTCCGTCATTCAATAAACCATTTTTTCTAACCTCACACCATGTCTTCCGACTTTCCTTGAATTTTTACCTCCCATCTGGTATTTTTTTTTTCTGTTTCCCTCTCCCTCTCTCCCTCTCTTCTTTCCACTCAGCACACTTCCCCCGAACGCTCCCCTCCTTCTTCACGGCTCGACTCACACCTTAAATGAAATCGTTAATTCCAGTTGAAGATGCATCCCTGCCTCACATTCACTCCATTAAAATTCACCATCATGTCTTCATCGTACCTATCAACTTATCCTAATCGTATCAATCTTTGTATCTTATTCACTATTCATGTCCCACTCCCAATGCCATATATGGATCTATGTGCACCTTAGCCATACCTCTCCATGTCACTCCATTCATCCCACTTTCCCATCCCCTCTCTCTCTCTCTCTCTCTCTCTCTCTCTCTCTCTCTCTCTCTCTCTCTCTCTCGCCCCGATGTAGTGCACAAATGGTAACAATATTTGAGGCTGTAAATGGTTGTATGTAGAGGGAGAGGTCGCTGCGTCAAATATTTTAGTTTAGTTTATCGTACCAAGTTCATTTTCTACAGTCACTTCGCGTTCTCTCAAACATATTCAGAGGGTAACTAACATATTCATACAGGGACCAGTAACTATATATTGATGAATGCAGTTTTGATTTTTATTATCATATTATTTCATAATTTCGTCTCCAAGTTAACGTAAATGTGCTCTACCTTCCTATTTTTTTTCCTTCTTTTTCTTTCTCCTAGTAAAAAAATACAATAAAACAAAACAAAATTATACATTCTATAATAATAAATAGTAAAAAGAAACATGGCCACGGTTGTATTTCTTTTCTCCACGTCTCGAGCAAGGAATGAGGAGGAAAGGAAGTGCAAGATGAGGCGCCGTGAGCATCCTTTCCTCTACGGATGTAACCTAAGATCCACAGGTGATGACGTTATTGCTCCTCTCTCTCTCTCTCTCTCTCTCTCTCTCTCTCTCTCTCTCTCTCTCTCTCTCTCTCACTTCCTAATGCATCAGGATCCCTCCCTGTATTCTTCCTTTCCTTTCTTTCACTCCTTTATATTAATTTTATTTCATGTGAAATCTCATTCATTTTACGCAGTTCATAATAGCTCCCTCACCTGTCGTGGTCTAAGAACTTCTTCGCCTCACTAATTAGACGCTACCTGTACAGATTACCTCATGTTAAGTAGTCATCTTTTATCTCACAGCAAACATGAGTCTTCAGGACACGTTAAGACAAATATTTTCTATCAATAGCCGTGGATAAGTGTGGAACGCTCACCATTCATTAGTGGCTTGTCATGGAATAATGAGAAAAGTGCGAAGGTGGAAGCGGGAAGATGGAATGGCGGGAAAACAGAAGATAAAAAACAACACCTGGCATCTCAGCTTACCTGTGGGAGGGTGAATGCTGCCAGGGATGCAGCAGTGTCTTGCCGGCCGCAGGGGGGGATGGTGTGTGTGGCTCCGCTCCGCTCCCTCCCTGCCCTCAGCCACCTACCGGCGATCCAAGGTCCTTTCTTTTGGATCACGCTTTACTACGACTGAAAGCACAAAAAATATTTTGTTATGGAAAAATTACATTCGGAAAAGTGTTAAGTTTAATGGTGGGCAGTGATGGAAAGTGTGGGATGCTGTCACAAGGCGCGGCAAGTGAAAGTTTTGGTGCGATGTAGTGAAACGCGGGACGTAATGCCCGTAGACTTTCACCATGTACCGGCGGGATTTATACAGCGTTTGCTATTTTGAGCGGTGGAAAGAGACGTGTGCAGATAATCCAACGTGAGCACTGCATACACAATGGAACCTTTTATCATCTACACGCTGAGAAGTTTGAAGTAATAAAATATAAGGCGCTTTTATTGAACATTGTTTACGTTTTATAGAAGGGAGTAGCTTTCGCTGCATCTGGACAAACACATCAATTTACCTTGAAGAAAAAAACGTATCATTACTCAATCTCTCTCTCTCTCTCTCTCTCTCTCTCTCTCTCTCTCTCTCTCTCTCTCTCTTTCTGATTAAAAAGGGAAAAGACCTTTGATCAATATATCATTAAGAATTTTGGAAGGTGTGTGAATAGGAAAAGTATTCTATATATATATATATATATATATATATATATATATATATATATATATATATATATATATATATATATATATATATATATATATATATATATATATATATATATATATATATATATATATATATATATATATATATATATATATATATATATATATATATATATATATATATATATATATAGAGAGAGAGAGAGAGAGAGAGAGAGAGAGAGAGAGAGAGAGAGAGAGAGAGAGAGAGAGAGAGAGAGAGAGAGAGAGAGAGAGAGAGAGAGAGAGAGAGAGAGAGAGAGAGAGAGAGAGAGAGAGAGAGAGAGAGAGAGAGAGAGAGAGAGAGAGAGAGAGAGACTAAAATAAATAGTAATTAATCGTAAATAAGCAAAACACTTACCATTTCCTAAAAATAGTTCAACTGCATTAAAAAACATCATCTGTAATACGAAACGTGTGTGTGTGTGTGTGTGTGTGTGTGTGTGTGTGTGTGTGTGTGTGTGTGTGTGTGTGTGTGTAATTCACCTCCTCGGTCGTCTGCTGGTCACCCAGCCAGTCTTCCCCATTACGGAGCGAGCTCAGAGCTCATAGACCGATCTTTGGGTAGGACTGAGACCACATCAACACACAACACACACCGGAAAGAGAGGCCACAACCCCTCGAGTTACATCCCGTACCTATTTACTGCTAAGTGAACAGGGGCTACACATTGAGGCTTGCTCATTTGCCTCGCCGCTTACCGGGACTCGAACCCAGCCCTCTCGATTGTGAGTCGAGCGTGTTAACCACTACACTACGCGGTGTGTGTGTGTGTGTGTGTGTGTGTGTGTGTGTGTGTGTGTGTGTGTGTGTGTGTGTGTGTGTGTGTGTGTGTGTGTGTGTGTGTGTGTGTGTGTGTGTGTGTGTGTGTGTGTGTGTGTGTGTGTTTAGCATACAACTCTGGTGTCTTTGTGTCTTTCTTTATTGCTGCCTACGTATGTCTTTATGTTTATCTGTATATACGGGTGAATATAATCATAAATATTAAGTAGGATGAATAATCTGGCTCCTAAAATAATTATTTCACATAAGAAGATTTGTTTCTTCAATGAACTCCATGACACGTCTTTCCAAATTAAATAAAAAAATTAAAATGATATATAAGGTAAGACTCAAGGGGAGACCAGAATGTCTGTAAAAGTGAAGAAGGGTGCGGAGGAAACAGGGAGGAAAGATGGGCGTACTGGCATAAGCGAGGTAAGCCTCTGGGCCGTCGGCAATTTAAGGTCCACGGAAGCCAATATTGACTTAAACTCGCTGTATGTATATATTGAACAAATAGAAGCCCACGTAGAGGCTTGCTGGACGCGAGCTTCAATGAAGACCAGTGATATAAAAAGTGGTTAAGAAAGGTCACACAAATGCACAATATTGTTGCTAATAGTGATGTCATTTTAATTGAATATTATCACTGTCCTCACATATCTATTAGAAAATATATGTAACATGAAACAAAACACACACACACACACACACACACACACACACCTACACACAGACATCCCAAGATCGGAAATAATGAGCTCTGAGCTCGTTTCGTAGGGTAACGTCTGGCAGTCTCGTCAGAGACTGCAGCAGATCAAACAGTGAATCAAACAGTGAATTACACACACACACACACACACACACACACACACACACACACACACACACACACACACACACACACACACACACACACACACACACACACAGTTTTTCCCTGTTTTCAAGCAGCAGGTTCAGTGGGATGTTTTGGTCTTATTGCGGTCTGTCACACGAATACGTCCTTATTTAGAGGACGAAGAGGAAGATTACGACTTTCTTGCCAAACCTTGTGCCTTAGAGGAATTTAGTTTCTTAAGAAGGCACATGCCTTTTCATTCCTGTGTTACTAGATG
>NC_059278.1:4457143-4469643 GCF_017591435.1 Portunus trituberculatus | reverse complement strand
GAGGAAGGGTGATGAGTTTTTGAAAGTATGATACGTGGGAGGGATGAGAGCAGCGAGAAATACTTAGTGAAGACATATAAAGGACGAGGGCTTAGAAGGGAGAGAAAATGAGTAAGGGGGAAAAAGAGAATGCAAGGAGGGAAGGGAAGAAAAGAATGAGAGAGGCGTAATTAGAAAGGGAAGGGTCGCGTGACCGAGAACCAAGTTTAAAAACATCCAAGCTATATATATATATATATATATATATATATATATATATATATATATATATATATATATATATATATATATATATATATATATATATATTGACAATGGTCGTGCTTACGTCCTTCACCTTGATTTTGCTCCTTAAATATAGAAACACGTTTATATTTTGAAAAATGAACCAACTCATGTTATCAGATATCCATATATTAGGAAATTTTGAATTTAGAATTATATATTATATAAGAGAAAACAATATGAAAAGCCTCTGCATCGTCTTAGTGTCACATGACAAGAGAATAAATAGAATAATTGTTTAGGAGTATTGTACCAATGGCCAACAAGACACAGGCGCCAAGCGGCATGGACACCGCTGTCTGCTCTACATCATGAAGCTCAAATTTCTTTACTCTTCTGTGTCTCACACGCAGTTTGTGATCCTTTCATGCTACATGCTTACTCATCCAACACAGAATACGTATATATTGAATGCAAATCGAGCTGTGAGATTGTTGCCTCACGACAGCGTCCAACGCGCGTGTGCTCCTGAAAGCCTAGAATCTTGTCTCTTGGTCCCTTCTTTGTGTGTGTGTGTGTGTGTGTGTGCGTGAGTGTGTGTGAGTGAGTGGGTGTGTGTGTGTGTGTGTGTGTGTGTGTGTGTGTGTGTGTGTGTGTGTGTGTGTGTGTGTGTGTGTGTGTGTGTGTGTGTGTGTGTGTGTACGCGCGCACCTGTGTGTGGGAGTGGATGGATTCTCCCACGCTTGTTCGCTCACTGGCTGGCTCGCAGGTGGGCGTGAGAGTGAAGGCGACGCAATAATCATTATGCCAATGATAATCAGAACTTATGCAACTCCTCCGTGACATTTAGATATTTATTCATTCCCTTCTAAGACCCACTAACGACTCTCGCAAGCGTGAGCATGCAGACGCTCTCCCTTTACCACACATATACACACAAGCACACATAATAAAAGCAACCAAGAGAGAGAGAGAGAGAGAGAGAGAGAGAGAGAGAGAGAGAGAGAGAGAGAGAGAGAGAGAGAGAGAGAGAGAGAGAGAGAGAGAGAGAGAGAGAGAGAGAGAGAGAGAGAGAGAGAGAGAGAAAAATGAGAAAGACGTGGGTAAAGAGAGACAAAGAGCAGGTCTACTCCCATAGGAGGTAATGAAATGAGGGTAAAGAGAAAGGAGACCGCAAAAAAAGTAAGTCCTCATTAATATTAGAAGACAGGGCAATACGCTCTTCATAAAGGAAAAAGTTACCCCCTTGTCTTACCTGAAAAAAAAATAGGTAAGAAAGAAAACTATAAAGAAAAAATAAAAATAATTAAAGACAAAGGAGACGAAGAGAGATGAAAAATAGAAGGTAGGTTTGTTTGTTGTAATTAAAGATGAGAAGATAGGATGTGAAAGGGAAAGGGTCATAACGAAACCAAATACACGTGCATGGGGAAGAGAGAGAGAGAGAGAGAGAGAGAGAGAGAGAGAGAGAGAGAGAGAGAGAGAGAGAGAGAGAGAGAGAGAGAGAGAGAGAGAGAGAGAGAGAGAGAGAGAGAGAGAGAGAGAGAGAGAGAGAACAAAAAGATATATAAAATTGCGTCCCTTGCCGTATTAAATATATAATGGAATACGTCACTCTCCTCTCCTCCTCAGATGACACGAAGTGAGTTAGCTTACTTTTCAAGATATTTCTCTTTTTTGCCTCGTTCTCTTCCTGATTACTTAAAAAAAAAATGTTGGATATGGTTACTTTTGTTTCCTCACTTCACACACACACACACACACACACACACACACACACACACACACACACACACACACACAGGCAAGCACGCAAAGTTCTGTCTAATAAAAAAGGGAACACTGTGAGAACTTATTCGCTGCATCACATCATCTTTTGCTGACTGGAGCCTCTTTCTCTTTCTCTTCCTCGTGCTCATCCACTTGGCGTTCTTAATGGGCGTTTTCTTTCGCGATGGTTATAAAGTGCTGTTTTTTGCAGATAATAATGTTTTTACTATAGCATTGCACATTCCTTGGCAGAAAAAAAATATAATGTATGATGCTCGTTCTGGCATAGCGTTTAAATTTTGAGTAGTATGGATAGCACAGTCGTCGTTCACACACACACACACACACACACACACACACACACACACACACACACACACACACACACACACACACACACACACACACACACACACACACACACACACACACACTATATTTTCACTTTAGTTCTTAGACTCTATTTTGTGCATTTACATTTCCTAGCAGCCACTTGAATAAATCATGTAGCAGTGGTAGAGCAGGTGGTGGCGGTGGATAATAGTGGTAGTGGTAGTGGTAGTGGCAGTGGTAGTGGTAGTGGTGGTGGTAATAAAGATAGTAGCAGTAGCAGTAGCAGTAGCAGTAGCAGTAACATGAACAGTAGTAATAGTAGTAGTAGTAGTAGCAGCAGCAGTAACAGTAGCAGCAGTAGTACCACTAGCAGTAGCAGCAGCAGCAGTACCAGTAACAGTAATAGTATCCTCCTTCCCACATATACACAAACACACAATGAACGACAACATTATGCCGGCAAGGAGTTTGCTCCCCAGAAGTGGAGCCCGTCAGCCACCCTCTTGTTTGTTCGGTACAAAATTTTGGCAAGAATATAGATCAGAGAAGCGTGGAGGTAAAGTAATATTTTATGGCGTGCGCGCAATATACTGGAGGCAATAATTCACTGTTTATTAAATGCAAGAAGTAATACAAAAAATATCAGGAGATGGCGACGGAGAGAGAAGAGAGAATTAGGAGACGGAACAGAATGGATGACAAAGGAAGAACAACGAGCGCCAGTTTTGTTGATCCCTACTAAGTTTTCTGCGATAAAAACACCTTCCTGTTCAAAGTAAGAGTTATAAGTTTGATAAGACGAAGGCTCCTTCCATTTAACACTCTTTTCTGTCTCAAGTAGCGAAAAAGAGTAAAAGAGAAAAACCGCAGAGAAAGACTAATAGGATAACTGCTGCAGCAACTACATCTATTCACACTACTACAGATACTATTACTATGTTGTGTAGTTCTAGGAAAAATGAGTGGAAAGGTGGTAAGGAAACCCAGGCTGGGATAGAGTACTTTATTCTCTATTGTTTTTACCTAGATTCTCTCTAAGAAGGCCTCTAGGTCGAAACGTTAGAGAAAAAAGTATTCTAACTCAGCCCGGCTTTCCTTACCCCCTTTCTACTATTACTATCATTTACTCAAGCAACATTTCATAAGAGCATTTGAGAAAGCCAGACTGCACTTTGTACGATAAAGCATAACCCAGTTTCAGATGTGAGAGATGGAACTGTTGTGTCATCAATATAAAAATTTCATTCTCCATGACCCGCTTGGTGAAGTGGTTGACTTCATTTAACGAGTCTTCTACCAATTATCTTAAAACTGTTACGTCGTCTTGTTACATTTGATCGGTCGACAGTAAAGTATAATCTACATTAATGCTAAAAAGTCATCTCAATATTTCAGACACTAATACTTGAAGGAGGAGGAAAAGGAGGAGAAAGAAAAGAATAGAAAGGAACGTGCATTTCCACTTATAAACACTCGCTCATTCAGTTCTTCTCCATAAATCATTAATATGGTCATACATTATGGCTTAAATTTTATTCGTCTGTCCTTTTTCAATGATATACTCTCACATTCTCTCTCTCTCTCTCTCTCTCTCTCTCTCTCTCTCTCTCTCTCTCTACGTGACAAGAATCCTCTTCCTTTGACTTTGCATTTTCTTGGAGGTAACCTTTATATTTTCTTTTTCCTGACAACAGAGGAATTCCTTTCTTCGCAATGTGATCCCCTGTTTTATTCCTGCTCGCCTGTCTGTCTCGTTTTTTTCCTGCCACTGTCTGTCAATGTGCTTCTGTTTGCCAGCCAGTCAGTCAATCTCTCTCTCTCTCTCTCTCTCTCTCTCTCTCTCTCTCTCTCTCTCTCTCTCTCTCTCTCTCTCTCTCTCTCTCTCTCTCTCTCTCTCTCTCTCTCTCTCTCGTGTGTGTGTGTGTGTGTGTGTGTGTGTGTGTGTGTGTGTGTGTGTGTGTGTGTGTGTGTGTGTGTGTGTGTGTGTGTGTGTGTCCATACTGACCCATCTTTTGCCAACTTATCTATTTACTATCTATCTATCTATCCGCATATCTACATCTTCATTTTATCTATGCATCTGATTGTCTCTCTACACTTTCAAATGTTAATGTATATGCATCGTTACCTACTCGCTTATCTCTTCAACAGTTACGACCATCTCTTAATAATAAATATCTACACCGCCGCGTCACTGAGTACGGATACTCTGTCTTACCAAAGGGATTAAAAAAAAAGAAAAGCCTCATGAAGATAAACAAGAGAAACTTCCGACGAGAGGCAGCAGATGGAGAGAGACAAGGACAGGGAGTCGGAGGGCGCACATTTTCCGATCAATCAGCATCAAGAATAAATAATGAAGCAAACACAGGAATTGGGTGCGCGAGAGGTGAATGCTCCATGTATCGAGAGGATATTAGCGAGAAAAGAAAGACAGGAGTGACTGGAATGAAGGTTTCGACGTACGAACGGAGAGGAATGAAGAAGGGAACGAAAGTGGGTTGAGTGAGCTGCCGCAACGGAAGGAATGGAGGAAGGAGGAGGTGGAGTAAAAGGATAGAAGATATTTTGAGTGATTGAGTGTAGCGAGGAAAGTAGCATGGAGGAATAAAGGAGTAAAAGGCAGTGGGATAGATTAGTGCAAGGAAGGATGCAGGAAAGGAATGGGATAAAGAAGAAGTGCAATATGAATAAGAAAGCAGAAGACAAAATTGAAATCAGCATTTATAAGTTTAGTTAATGTTAATCTTGACACGAGTTGAAAATGGTAACTTCATGATGTATGTTTTGTAAAAGTAAGTGTCCTCTCTCTCTCTCTCTCTCTCTCTCTCTCTCTCTCTCTCTCTAAACCAGAAAGACCTCTCCAGGCTTTCTTCCTCCTCCCTGCACTAGACAGATTCATAGATAACTCGTCAATGATTCCCTTCCACTCTCATGAATCGAGGTTCGTTCGTATTCATGAAGCCTCGAAAGCGATCTGGGAATAGCCGTTTCAGTCCGACTTGTTCCTTCCGTTTTGCGCGGGAATAAATGCAAGGCAGGCCTGTTTTCACTTTCATATTCTATAACAGTAAAACGGCGGTAAGTATACGTGTGGTAGGTGGAGCGGCAAAAGAAACAGGGTTTACGGTGCTACTGGAAAGAAATAGATGCTGACGGAAAAAACAACAGAATATTGAAAAAATTTTGGTATTCTCAGATTTGTGTAAGGGAAGGAAGAAGAGAAAGTTATATGAAGATAATGATATGGAAAACAGAGAAATTCTAGTGAGTGCTCGATGGAAAATGTCCCGGAAATATTAAACGAGTGTTAATCTGCGTAACATTTTCCCTGGTGGCGCCGGAAGGAAGGGAGGTAGTCGTGTTATCACATTGCACTGGATCGCCGAAGGACAGGAAGAGACCGATGCATAAATAACCTCCAGGGAAACGAATCCATTAACTTTATGAGCACGGAAAAACAGCAGGTGAGAGATTTATTGCATATCAGACACGCTTATATTGATAACAAGGAATATTTTTATCCTTCACTCTCTCTCTCTCTCTCTCTCTCTCTCTCTCTCTCTCTCTCTCTCTCTCTCTCACACACACACACACACACACACACACACACACATCACCATTAGCACCAAACAAAACAGACAGACACACAAAGAAAAAAACGAAGACCAAATCATAGAAATTGGAAAAGGGCAAGGGAAAGAAAAGGGGAACTGGGTGGCTGGGCTGGAGAGAGATGAGATGTGAAGAGGAACAGAAAGGAGGGAGAAGTGGCTCGGTTCGTGTGAGTCAGTGGCGGGAATGATGGATGAATGGAATCCCGGGCACCTCTAAGATCACTCTCATAATCGATGGAGACTCAATGTGGAGTATCCTGAGGCCAGACATCTTCCCCAAAACTCCATCCGAAGCTACGGAGAAAAATCAGCCTCACTACCAACCATCCTGTACGTTTCTGTGGGTATCATGTCTCGGGGGTGTTGGTGCTACAGTGAAGAGTGCAACGACGAGAAGGGATTTGTTTGAGGTGTGGGGCGGTTGCGTGGGAGGCAGACACCTGCCCCTGGGGACGGCCAGACAGTCTCGTCCCACCACTCAGCCTGTCGCTTTACCGCACCCGTTACCATAGCTGCTGCGGGCACACTGGAGGGAAGAGGAACTAACGGCGCCGTTGCTGGTGCTGAAGGGCTTACTGAAAGTGTAGTATATTTAACCTTCCTCCTCTTCCTCCTCCTCCTCTTCTTCCTAGGCTTATCTAATTTTGTTTTTCTTTATTCCCATGAAAGGAAAATATGTCTTAGGTACAGATGGCGTGAGGGAGATGAAGAATGTTGGCTGTATGAGTACAAATCTCGCAGCACGATCTGGCCAGGGTGAGCAGCCGACACAGAGGAAAGATGTGAGTGGAGGAGCGGAAATGAGACGTCTGGCAGGCTTTCCGGGGTTAGTATGTAGTAAGCAGTGGGAGCCTTGGGAGAGCTATTGTGCAAGCCTTCAAGATACACCGCGAATAAGGCCCAGCACACCAACTCTACGTACAATCTAACGCATGATGGCCGATAATCCCGCATGAAGGAAAATAAAGCTAGCGTAAACTTGGGTGAGGTACAATGCATCAGAGGAGTGTGGTTTCGTCTCATTCAAACTCTTATTACACTTGTTCGTTCATCTCCATCATTGACAAAACGCAGCAAGCCTCATTAATTAAGTCGTGTAAATGTTGCTTCCGAGCTGGAATTTCAGGGTAAACATTTGTGTAATTAAGTTGTGTCAGTCTGGTGCCTTGAATGAGGACTGGTGGTCTACCTCCGATAAAACTCCACGTCATTCTTGCTATTCTATTTTTCTTCTTCTTTTCCCGAGTCTTCTTCCTCAGACGCCATTCAGCTCAGGCACAATTCCCGAGCCTATTTCGAGTCGCAGGAAAGAATTTGTTCACAGTCAAGTCACAGCAACACCAGGAAGGCAGCTTACTTTGTCCACAGAGAGAGAGAGAGAGAGAGAGAGAGAGAGAGAGAGAGAGAGAGAGAGAGAGAGAGAGAGAGAGAGAGAGAGAGAGAGAGAGAGAGAGAGAGAGAGAGATTGTTCCCATTGCTCTCAAGACTCCATACTTCCTTGCCTCAGTAATTCCTCCTTCTCTCTCTCTCTCTCTCTCTCTCTCTCTCTCTCTCTCTCTCTCTCTCTCTCTGTGTGTGTGTGTGTGTGTGTGTGTGTGTGTGTGTGTGTGTGTGTGTGTGTGTGTGTGTGTGTGTATATATATATATATATATATATATATATATATATATATATATATATATATATATATATATATATATATATATATATATATATATATATATATATATATATATATATATATATATATATATATATATATATATATATATATATATATATATATATATATATATATATATATATATATGTGTGTGTGTGTGTGTGTGTGTGTGTGTGTGTGTGTGTGTGTGTGTGTGTGTGTGTGTGTGTGTGTGTGTGTGTGTGTGTGTGTGTGTGTGTGTGTGTGCGCCAGCGAGCGTCTGTCTGCCTCTCTGGCATCTTTTACTCCACGAAATCCCATTTTTCTCTGCGTTATCGTTCCCCTTCCTAATTACAGACTCTTCCTGGTTTCCCCTTTGTCTCTCTCTCTCTCTCTCTCTCTCTCTCTCTCTCTCTCTCTCTCTCTCTCTCTCTCTCCAGACCTAGGTGGCCCCGTCTCAGTACATTCAAGACGGCTAAACAATGACTTCCTTCCCCCCGCCGAGACAACACGCCGCCTCGGGCTAACTAAAGTGGAGTGTCTGACCACCAGCAGGAGGCAGGAACGCCCTCCCCCTCCGCACGCTACTCACTCAGGGAACCAAGAAAACATGTTCCTCTAATGTCTGAAATATAAATTAAAGCATCAAATTTGATAACCTTACAAACATATTACCAAAACAAAGTTAAAATTCTCTCTCTCTCTCTCTCTCTCTCTCTCTCTCTCTCTCTCTCTCTCTCTCTCTCTCTCTCTCTCGCTCTCATTCAAATGGAAGATTGCGCGTTCGTGTTGTTATTAGAACCTGTACCTATAGTTAAAAGTACAAGTTTAATTACTCACATAGAAAAAAAAAAACACGTTTCCATAATACATTAAAACAGCATGAATACTTATTCTCTTTTGAAGATTAAACCTTAAACACGTTACTCACAATTATTATAGCGGCAATTATTGTTTACGTGTAGTGGACCTGAAACATAAACTCTTTAGCATATCTGACGTAATACAGTGACTCTCGGTGCAATTTATTTTCAATGTACAGCACGAAGTTGAAGGGAAGAGTACTGATTTATTCATTACAATGTTTTATAATGTGAATGCACTTTTGTAAAATGAAGGTAACCTATTTTCTATTAAATGCTGAATGGAGATCACATTTTGCGTCATATTTTGGTCATGCTTCAGGCCACTCACTCTCTGGGTAACTTTGAGCCACAGTTCTACACACTTTAAGAACACACTCAAGGTTACTTTAAGACACATTCTTGGTCACTATTTGTTTTACACTTCCAACAACTTTCTCTGTCACATTTTGAACCACATTTTCTGTTACACTTTGAAAAACTTTCCCTGTCACACTTTGAATGAATTTGTCACACTTTCAACCACTTTCTCTGTCACACTTTGAATGAATTTGTCACACTTTCAACCACTTTCTCTGTCACATTTTGAACCATTTTCTCTGTCACAGTCTGAACCACTTTATCACACTTTCAACCAGTTTCTTTGTCACACTTTGAACCACTTTAGCACACTCTGAACCACTTTCTCTGTCACACTTTGAACAATTTTCCCTGTCACACTTTGAGCCACTTTGTCACACTTTGATCCACTCTCTGTCACACGAAACGCTCTCTGTCACACTTTGAATCTCTTTCCCTGCCACACTTTGAACCCCTTTCTCTGTCCCACTCTGAACCACTTTCTCTGCCACACTCTGACGTCACACTCAGGACCACTCTACATTACACTGCATCACTTCTTTCAGGTCACTTTGGGTTACACTTTGCGCCACAACTTGGTTCACAGTCTGGGTTAAGTTAGGTCACATTTGGGTCACACTCTGGGCCACTTTGGGTCACATTTTTGGTCACTTCTTACGCTCAAGGAGACACTTTTGGGCAGCCGCAGACAAGGGAGTTTTTTTTCCCTCACAGGTGAGTCCAAGTTTTAATGATCCTGGACACCTGACGGGGCCATCCAGAGGGGAGCCGAGGGGAGAACCAAATGCCGTGGATGCTCTCTCTCTCTCTCTCTCTCTCTCTCTCTCTCTCTCTCTCTCTCTCTCTCTCTCTCTCTCTGTGTATACATAATTTTCTTTCTTTCTTGGGGGTAATGGAAACTTTAATTTAAGCTATAATCTCATTTTCTCTCTTTTTCGTTATAATTTCAACGTTTTTTTTTTCATTCCTTTACACTTTATTGTTGAGTATTTTTAGTATTCTACTCATTAGTCGCAGGAAGTCTTTTTTCATTAATTCTTTAGGAAATGCCTTTGTGCTTTATACATGTTTAATGAGAGCAAAATATTTCAACGAGATACATTAATACACATTGCCTGTATTGTACGTTACTTTTCCTTATGAAGAGATTGCATGTTTCTCTCATAACCCGTAGAAAATACATGATGCGCCACAAAAGGATGAGAAAGAAATATCAGTGAGTTTTACATGCTTGTGTTCATTTAAGCCTCCTATCACGATTGTTCCATCAAACTGTCAAAAAAAAAAAAAACCACCATCACTGCCTCAATACTTTGCTCAGCTGATCTTCATTAATCTGTGATCCACATAAAAAAATATTATTAGTTAATCCTGTGGAAGAAATTATTATGTGCATGAAAAAATTAGGTGATTAATGAGAATAAATTCATCAGTCATCTGTTGGTCTGAAGAGGAAAGAGAAAAAGAAGCTCTATAAATTTGTCGTAAATACTCAACAGAAATAATAGAAAAAAAAATCTACACGCACGCACACACACACACACACACACACACACACACACACACACACACACACACACACACACACACACACACACACACACACATATATATATATATATATATATATATATATATATATATATATATATATATATATATATATATATATATATATATATATATATATATATATATATATATATATATATATATATATATATATATATATATATATATATATATATATATATAAACGATATATAACGAGACTTTTGTATTATATCGAATGAGGTTTGTAAATAATGATACATTTCACTGGCATCTTCAGTACATATTGTAGCAGTACAGTTTGGCTAATTTGTTAGCAAAGCACAAAATACTGAGCTAAACACTTTCATGCAGAAGGTGCCAGCGAAAATACAAAATAACAATTCGCCACTCCAAAAAAGATAACCACAACAACAACAAAAACAACAACAACAACAACAACAACATAAGCAATGAATAATACATTCTTAACTTGAGATAATTGTCATTCCAAAGGAATGTTGTTTTCGTTAGACCTTCATTTGATTAGGTACGGGAATATGGCGTTGCATTTGGGTAGTCATAATTCCACTAAGATCATCCAGACACTAAGAGAGTCAGGCTACTTAAAGACTACTTAGCCCTCAGTGGTCTCTTTCGATATCGCATAATAAACTTGCATCAGACATTTCCATTTACAGTGATGAAAAGCAAGAGGGTTAAGCGTCAACAAGGGAACTACGCGCGCGCTTCCGTTCCCGTTCAAATGAAAACCTACTCCATCCACAAATACTTCATTCCATTACGTTGTTTTCATTGGGAGGACGCGACTCGGGACCACGTGGAGTACCGTCTGTTTGGTTAACGTTACGGTTGCCTCAATCCATTAAGACACTTTTAGAGCAAGGAAAAAATATAAAAGGTCAAATGTCACAAAACTAACAACGGCAGCTGTTAAATTGCATTTAAATGCATTGTGTGTGTGTGTGTGTGTGTGTGTGTGTGTGTGTGTGTGTGTGTGTGTGTGTGTGTGTGTGTGTGTGTGTGTGTGTGTGTGTGTTAGCCGTGGGAGGACTCTCATGAGTTTGTTAATGCATGTAGGCATGCATAAAGATAAATGTCTGTATGCATTCACTGTACATGGCTAAATTAATAGGTGAATGAATGATCTACAGTGCTTATGAATATACGCATGTGTTGATGAATACATGAATATAATTGCGAGTGCATGGAATAAAAAATGTACTAGCAACTTTTCACCACTTAACTCGCCAAACATTAAAATTTACAGCAGACTCCTTTCATCCTTCACCTTCTAGGACATTCACCCCTCAAGGAAAGAATAAGTGCATGGATCGAAATATTCAGGAGGCAGGAGTTCTAAGAGGCAAGCGTGACCGGCCCTGACCTCAGGCACTCTGGGAGGCTTTCATGAAATCTTAGGAGCCCGCCACACTTTGGGCAGACTCTGGGCTCACCTCTGTGTTATCTCACTTGGCCTGGACGCCCATCGGTGGTTGAGACCATTTCACGTATTGATTGTCTGTCAGTCTGTATCCTTTCTCCATCTCTGCGTTCATCTATCTCTTGCTCGTGTGTGTGTGTGTGTGTGTGTGTGTGTGTGTGTGTGTGTGTGTGTGTGTGTGTGTGTGTGTGTGTGTGTGTGTGTGTGTGTGTGTGTGTAATTTACCTCGGTTGCTTGCTGGTCACCCAGCCAGTCTTCCCCATTACGGAGCGAGCTCAGAGCTCATACACCGATCTTCGGGTAGAATGAGACCACATCACACACAACACACATCGGGAAAGCGAGGCCACAACCCCTCGAGTTACATCCCGTACCTATTTACTGCTAGGTGAACAGGGGCCACACATTAAGAGGCTTGCCCATTTGCTTCGCCGCTTTCCGGAACTCGAACCCGGACCCTCTCGATTGTAAATCGAGCGTGCTAACCACTACACTACGGTGTGTGTGTGTGTGTGTGTGTGTGTGTGTGTGTGTGTGTGTGTGTGTGTGTGTGTGTGTGTGTGTGTGTGTGTGTGTGTGTGTCTGTGTGTGTGTGGAAAGAGAGAGAGAGAGAGAGAGAGAGAGAGAGAGAGAGAGAGAGAGAGAGAGAGAGAGAGAGAGAGAGAGAGAGAGAGAGAGAGAGAGAGAGAGAGAG
>NC_059278.1:4447143-4454643 GCF_017591435.1 Portunus trituberculatus | reverse complement strand
TTCTGCCATTCACAGACTCTTCCTAATGTCAATAAAACCGTCTAATCATACCCAAAACTCATGGTAAAAGAGTGTCCTAGTATTGAAGGGATTATAATAAGAAAACGGGCACAAACTCTCCCATCACCCCCTTCCCCCACACCACCCACACATACCACTAGCTAAATTTGACCTGAAATGCGTATTTAAGTTATTCAGGAAAGAAATATAATTACACGGCACGGTTAAAATGCCCGCCGCTTTACGACAAAGTCTTGCACAACATGAAAAATTCACACAAAAAAAAAAAAAAAAAAACAAGAAACAAAAATATAACCAACTTAGATGAAAGGAGTCTCTTTATCAGGGTTACATTATTCACATCGCGAGGCGCACCGTCCTTGAGCACGAAATTTTACGAGATTCCAAGAGTTTCCGAACATAAGAGCAAAATTTGGGCGTACTCGGGAGGGGATAAAATCGATCACGTTTCATCTCATGGCTATGCATACTCACGCCCGCACCTCGCAGCCACGAACTCCTACCACTGGGTTCTTCTAACTTAGAGGTCATTTTCTCTTCAGTGGCCCAGCATGAAGCGGGGAGAGCGGCGGCGGAGGTGTAGCTCGTGTTTATTACTCGTAGAACATCACCAGCTGTTTGTCATGAGTGTCCGGAGCGTGTGATGGTGCGAGGGGGAGGAAAGAAAGATTCAAAACACAGGCGACAAACGACGATGAGGGGGAAGAAGCGGCACAAATGGGAGATAGGGAGGAAGTATAGGGAAAAAGGAAATCGAGGGAGGAGTGAAGTTAATATCTCTTGAAAAATTAGATAGAATACCTGACTAAAAACGTGAGGAAAATTTTGGAATAAAAGGAAAGAAAATTGGAAGATAGAAAGGAAGAAGTGATGGAAAAGAGGAGCAGAAAGATGATAATGGGAGAATGTGTGGCGTGTTAGCGGGGCAAAGAGGTGAGGCTTGGTGGTGGTGGTGGTGGTGGTGGTAGTGGGATGTGCCGTAAAGAGGAAAATCAGGAGTAAGGATGTAAAGGTATTGAGGCGCGTTGGGTTTACTGAAAGGAACCTTGACGCATTATTAGGCGAGGTGAAGAAAAGACGGAAACTGAGAGGAAGGAAAAGAGACGAAACTTTGCAATGAAAATGAAAGTAACGAACCATAAAGGAATGATGTTTAACAGAGGAAAGAAAACTAAAGATGGCAATAAAAAAAATGTTATAAAACAGACTGAGAAACAGAAAAGATGGAAAATGGTAGAGTCTACTTCAAGGAAAAAATAAAGTAAAGACAATAAAGAAATCAAATAAAACAGCTTTAGCAAAGGAAAGAAAATAAAGAAATAGAAGAAAAGAATGGGACAAAGTGAAGCATTACTAGTCAAGAAGAAAAACATCATACCTGGAAAGATTTAGTCGTTAAATGATGGTTGTTGGAAGTGAAAGTATAGGAGGTAAGGAAAGGAAACTACAGCAGTGCAGAAGTTAAGAAACACACAGCTATGTAATAAATGAAATTAAAGGAAAGGAAATAGCCACCTGGTAACATATTTCCATTACAGGAGCAGCAACACAACTTGGAGCTCCCTACCTGCTCGCCGCGCGGGGCCGGAACGGTACTAATGCCCAATTATCCTTCTTTATGCTCCCATTCCACCGGCTCCATATATATATACATCCCACTCTGTACACACACACACACACACACACACACACACACACACACACACACACACACACACACACACACACACACATACATACACGGGCACAAAATTCAGATTTTATGTACATATATAGAGAAACAGAGTGGCAGGCATTACGATTACATGACACAGTTAGGTTGCCAGAGAAAACCAGACACCAATCCACCTCCCCCCGTCCCGTATTAACAGACACAGTCACGCACAGACACATACATACAAAGATGAGACACACACGCACAAATACATAAAGATAAGTGTGGAAAGTCATTTTTGCATGCAAATATATGATGCCAGAAGCTGAAAGCGTGCATAATGATTAACACAATCATGCAGGAGACAAAGAGACATGAAAAGAATGAAAGAGGAACAAAGTCACAAAAGTAATCATAAAAAAAATAACCTGACATGTGAAGGATACAGAAATATTCAGAGCAGAAAATTGTTATACGAAACGTTAATAAAGATAGGAATGGATGATACCAGAGACTGCCACGAGAAAACACACTTGTAACCAGAATTGTCAACTCCATCATTAACAATAAAAGTGAAAATGTCGGAGGTGTGCTTGTTTGTATAAAAGTAATGTAAAAAGACGACACTGAATCTAAATTGAGACAAAGTGATGGCACTACACAATGGATGATTAAACTAAATCTTTTATGTAAGGGTATAAAATCTTCAATATGTGCATCAACTGTTCACATGCGATCCAAACTAATGTAAACAACCAGATTAGTAAAGAAAGCATTCCATGTAATACCATAAGACACCTACTCCTTCCTCCATTCCTCTTCCGTTGAAAGGAGTGTGAAGGAGACTTTTAATGAGATATCCACAACTACCTCACCACACACTTCCCTGCTCCTCCTCTCCCTCTTCCACCTCTATCTTCCTCCCCGTCCCCATTCCAGCCCTTGACACCTAACAAGGCCACACTTCGTACTCCTAAAATGAATTCACTAGGAGAGTGTCTTTTTCAGGCCGTGTGGAGCACTGAGAATACTTCCTTTTACTTTCACTAAACAGAAAACCTATTCACGTTAACAATGTTTTAAATTGCGTATTTATGAGTGAACTTTAGAATCCTCAAGTGTGAAAAATAACGTAAAGAATATATGACACAGAAAATGTTATTCGTTTACAAATAAGTCTGGCGCGTTTTACCATGAGAAAAATTTCATGCTGCGCAATGAACATACCGTATATTCAATACTGCATTTAATATTAAGACCCACGTTTTGTATATACCTAAATTCGGTGAATCGTAAAATGGGAAAATAAATAAACCAGTGCATCGTGTGCGTGTCTGTGTGCGTGCATGTGTGTGTGTGTGTGTGTGTGTGTGTGTGTGTGTGTGTGTGTGTGTGTGTGTGTGTGTGTGTGTGTGTGTGTGTGTGTGTGTGTGTGTGTGGTGATACCCTTTCTGTGGCTGGCGTGATGACTGAGAGCAAAGACTCGGGTAATCTTCTCTTACGTCCCTCTCCATAATTAAGAAGGCGACTCTTACTAGATGGTCACGCCAACTCTGTCTGTGTGTCTGAGTGCATGTGCGTGCGAGCGCGCGCGCGCGCGTGTGTGTGTGTGTGTGTGTGTGTGTGTGTGTGTGTGTGTGTGTGTGTGTGTGTGTGTGTGTGTGTGTGAATCGCTCCCTAGTGGTAGGCGAGGCAGGTTCTCCTCCATTACAGTCACTCTTAAACACCGCCAACTGAAGTGTTATGGCAAACTGCACTTCCTCGCCTCCTCACCCTGTGGCCTCGTTTTTTAAGCTTTTTACGGACATACACTTGATGCTGCTGGTGCTTTTAGTGACTGCTTCTTCTTCTCTTCCTCCTCCTCCTCCTCCTCCTCCTCTTCCTTATTCGTCCTCTTATTATTATTATTATCATTATTATTATTATTATTATTATTATTATTATTATTGGTGTTATTATACTTTTTCTCATTCTTATTCCAACTAACAATAGGGGCTCGGGTGACTAGAGAGGTCTCGGTATTTCTTCTCCTAGACTCTTTTAATACCGCGTTATGATTCACTAGAATCTCTCACACCCACACTCCTACTATCACAACAATGTGAACACTAGTTCTTTATACCGTTTTATACCTTTTGTAACCTTAAAGGAGACACACCTGGAGAGAAATCTTTCCTTGGCTGCAGCGCTAACGCTTCGTACTGCTTAGGTTAACGCTAAACATCAAGGAATACCTGGAACCCTGAGTCGCGTTAACCTGTTGACTGGATTCCCCAAATTTATGCTAATCAGACGGGGCCCCAAGAAGCAGAGGGACCCCGCGGCAAGAGGGCGGCTCCTCCCCGCAGCCAAACATTTCCTGGAACGTTAAAAATGGACTCGGTGAGATTTCACCCCAGTACAGAAATATATTCTTTATGAGGAAGGGAAGCAGCATCTCCGAACGTGCAGCTCCAGACTTCAGAATTCCTTACAGAGATTTTCGTCTTTTTTTTTCATCAATGAATAAAAACGCATATGAAAATTGGTTTATTTCTTTAGAATTTTGAATTGTAAGGACAGCAGAGCATTTTCATAAAACAAACAAAAGAGAAATATTCAAAACATTATCCTGGACAAATTCTGCCTGATGCATATATAAATTTATATGATCACGATGATAATGCATTTTTCTATTTATGAATTGCATAGAATATTTGTGGGAAACAAAACATAATCGAAATATATTAACCGTAACGTATTTTCCTCTCACGTTTCGAATTTTTTTTTTTTTTTTCATGTTGTATTTTTGTAGTTTTTGTTAGTTCCCTTCGGCAGGCAGACAGGCAAGCAGTGCGGTGACACCGTGCACAGTAACCAGGTTTATGCATGCACCTCTAATATTTCATGAAAATTCAACACTAAAATTACTAGTCCAATATTGTTCATTAGACTGCAGCGACTAATTTGACACGCCAACGTAACAAAGAAGATTATCATGTATACACACGCGCATACAAACATGAGCGCTCTCTCTCTCTCTCTCTCTCTCTCTCTCTCTCTCTCTCTCTCTCTCTCTCTCTCTCTCTCTCTCTCTCTCTCTCACACATACCAGGAGAGAGAGAGAGAGAGAGAGAGAGAGAGAGAGAGAGAGAGAGAGAGAGAGAGAGAGAGAGAGAGAGAGAGAGAGAGAGAGAGAGAGAGAGAGAGAGAGAGAGAGAGAGAGAGAGAGAGAGAGAGAGAGAGAGAGAGAGAGAGAGAGAGAGAGAGAGAGAGAGAGAGAGAGAGAGAGAGAGAGAGAGAGTCGTAGCAACAAAAGAAAACAAAACAAAAGAGAGCTTTAAAAACAAACGTCATAAAAAAGAGTAAAAACATCTGCACAATATGTATTCCCGAGGCCTGCACGATGGTAAACAGGGTGAGCCAGGCATGCCAACCTTTCCGCGTCGCCTCATGCATATTCCTCCAGTTCACTTCCTTGATTCGGCAAGGGAACGGACACACCTGCTTTGCTATACTTCTTTCGATCATCTTGCTTCCACCTCCCTTCCATACTTTTCTTCGCTCACGTGTAAACTCACTACCACAACGCACACTTCGGATATGATTGCCCTTCCTTTCACTCCTTGTTCATATCTCTTATCCTTTACTTTCTTCTTACAATGTTACTTCTTTCTTTCATGGGTTTCTGCGTTGTCAGATTCAAAATACTCGAATTAGTTTTCTTTTCTCTTATTTAAACTCACTCCCGCATCGCATATTACGGATATAATTGCCTTTTCTTTTACTCCTTTTTCCCTCCTCTTGTCTTTTGCTTTCTTCTCATATCGTTATTTCTATTTCTCATTCATTTCTACGTTGTCAGATTTAAAATACCCGAATTAATTTTATTTTATTCTATTGAAACTCACTCCTACAACGCCTTTCCTTTCTTTCCTTGTTCATATCTTTTATCTCTTGCTTTTTCCTCATATCGTTATTTCTACCTCTCATTTGTCTCTACGTTGTGACTCAGATTCAGAATACTCGAATTAATTATTTTTTCTCTTATTTCTTCCTTTCATCTTCCATTTGTAAGTTCGTTCACTTCACAAAAAAATGACTTCGTTACTTATATTTTATATCTCTGTTCACTCGTCTCACCTACCTGCTTCTGGATTTCAATCTTCGTACGACTTGACTTCTTTTAAGAGAGAGGTGTCAAAACATTTGTCCCTGGCTTTTGGCTGACTCTTTCGAATCTTTTAGGGAACCTGCAGTTCCAGTGGGCCTTATCTATTTTATTTATTTTTTTCTTACATTTTGTTGTCCTTGGCAGCCTTCCCTCTTGCATAAAAAAAAAAAAAGCACAGACCCACATTTTGAAACACTTCTGCCCGCACCTCTACTATTTTCTAAAGGCTGTACTTGAAGCTACATTGATTTCTACATGTGTTTCTGTTACTCTAGAAACAGATTAACAAGATTTCCAAACTATTAACTGGCGAAACGCTCTTGAGGACCACACTGTATTTTCTTCAACTTCTAATGCCTTAAAGCATATTTTAGATGTTATTTTTCCAAGATTACGTATTCCTGTAGTATTCTCTCCATTATTTCCACTTTATGGTACGCTTTGTTAGTTGACCTTTCCGCTTAATATCATATTTTGTTATTTGACCTTTAGTTTCCCACATGGTAACCTCTGTAACTTTTAAAATGTTATCTATAGATGCACAGAATAAATAAATGTCAGGTCTCTCCTTCCATAAATTCGACTCTACAAGTTTTATTTACATTTATATCTAGTCTGTATAAATTTAGAAAGCTTCTACAGCTGAATTTTCTCTCTCTCTCTCTGTCTGTCTGTCTCTCTCTCTCTCTCTCTCTCTCTCTCTCTCTCTCTCTCTCTCTCTCTCTCTCTCTCTCTCTCTCTCTCTCTCTCTCTCTCAGCGGACCTATGCATGCATGTAAATTTCCTTTCCCTTTCACGTGACATGCGATTCTGTCTCCTGAACACATGGGCGTGACGCTTCAGGCAGCCTTTGTAATACATTGTAGACAGAATCCACACCTTTAATTCCTCGCAGCTATTATTTTTTATCTTACCACCGCCACAGCCACGCCCACTACCACGACATTACTACCAAAATCACGACTACCTATACTGCCAGTAGCATCACCACTACGAAGAAGACTAGCAATACAGTCACCGCTATTACAATCACAATCAACCCCTCAAATTATCTACAAAAATTACCATAATACCGTCACCATATCATGATATTAGCATGAAAATCACTTGAGGCTCTTAATAGTAGCACTGTAACCACCAATCGTCACATGAAACACTACACACCCTATCACCATCACCATCACCACCACCACCACCACCACTACTACCAACAACACACAACAAAAAGAATGGTTAATAATTGTATGAATACCAGCACTGGAAGGACCACATCACCACTCACCACCACAAGAACCACCAGAAATAGGAAAACTCACCACTAATGCCGCTACCAATCACAAAGAATCATTTGCAGCACCAATGTATCCAGCAGCAGTACCGCCACTTCACCATCACAGCCACAAATATTACCACAGCTCCCCTAGCTGCCATGCCGCGCTCCCCCAACCTGTCCCCAGATGCTCGGCACATTAGCGAAACAAACTGAGCAGATTTTTCTCTAATATCTGAATCAAGGTTGGCGTGAGGACGCTCAGCATTGGAGTGCCGCTGGAGAAATGTGAATATTGCGTTTTCTCCTCCTGCTTCTTCTCCTCCTCCTCCTCCTCTTCCGCTTCCGCTTTTCACGCCGCCTCCTTTCTCTGCTCCGCCGCCTCCGCCTCCTTCATTCGCC